>NW_008353747.1:2313514-2318537 GCF_000622305.1 Nannospalax galili | reverse complement strand
ATTTCCTTATATGTTATGGGTCTGTTTAAACTGTTGATCTCTTCTTTAAGTTTGGAGGTTCCCATGATTTCAGATATTCATTCATTTCTTTTAGACTTTCAGATTTAGTAGCATATAGATTTTTAAAATATTCCCTTACAATGATTTGGACCTTTTGGGTGTCTGTTATGATGCTTCCCCTTTCATCTCTGATTTTGTTGATTTGGATTTGCTCTTTCTTTCTTTTCCTTAACTGGGCTCAGGGTCTGTCTATCTTGTTTAGCTTTTCAAAGACACAGCTCTTAGATGCATTGATCCTTTGTATTGTTTCCTTTGTTTCTATTTCATTAACTTCTGCTCTGGTTTTTGTTGTTTCCCTTCTGCTGGGTTTATGTTTCATTTGTTCTTGTCTTTCCATTTTCTTGAGTTGCAGTATTAGGTCATTTATTTGGGCTCTTCTTAATTTTTTAATGTAGGCACTTAGAGCTATAAACTTTCCTCTTAGGACTGCTTTTAAAGTGTCCCAGAGGTTATGTTGTGTTGTATTGTCCTTTTCATTGAATTCCAGGAATTCTTTTATTTCTTTCTTAATTTCTCCTTTCACCCATTCATTGTTTAGTAGTGTGTAGTTCAATCCTCAGGAGTTTGTGTAGTGACTAGTGTTGATTTTGAGCTTTATTGCATTGTGGTCCGATAGAATGCACTGAATTGTTTCATTATTTTTGTATTTGTTGAGGTTTGTTGTGTGGCCCAGTATGTGGTCAATTTTTGAAAAAGTTCCATGGGATGCTGAATAGAAAGTGCATTCTTTGATGTTTGGGTGGACTATTCGAAAGATATCTGTTAGGTCCATTTGATATATGGTATCATTTAATTCAGACATCTCTTAGATTATTCTTTGTCCAGGACACCTGGCTAATGGAGACAGTGGGGTATTGAAGTCCCCTACATTTACTGAGTTGGGATTAATCTGTCTTAAAGTCCTGTGGTGTTGTTTTTATGAATTTGGGTGTAGCAGAGCTTGGCGCATATATATAAAGGACTGTAATATCTTCTTGGTCAACTGTTCCTTTGATCAGAATGAAGTGACCCTCCTTATCTCTTCTGATTAGTTTTACTTTGAAGTCTATTTTGTGAGATATTAGAATTGCAACTCCTGCTTGTTTCTTAGTGCTATTTGCTTGGAATATTCTTTTCCATCCTTTTACCTTAAGGTAGTGCCTGTCCTTGAAGGTGAGATGGGTTTCTAGCAGACAGCAAAGCAACAGATTTTGCTTCTTAATCCATTCACTTAGCCTGTGTCTTTTGACTGGGGAGTTCAGTCCATTGATAATTATCGTTATTATTGAAACATGTATATTGGTTGCCATCATTTTGATCGCTGCTTGTGTTTTGTATCTAATTTTGTGTTTCCTAGATTATTCCTTTATTTATTTTCTTTCTTGCCCCTGGGGTATAGTTGTTTCTCTCTCTGCTCTCTGTATTCTTCAAGTATTCTTTGAAGGACTGGTTTTGTGGACATGTATTCTTTCAGTCTCTTCATGTCATAGAAGATTTTTCTTTCCCCCTCAACTATAATAGACATCTTTACTGGGTAAAGTATTCTGGACTGCCATCTACTGTCATATAGAATTGGAATTACTTTGGTCCAGGCTCTTTTGGCTTTAATAGTTTGCATTGAAAAGTCAGCTGTAATTCTGATGGGCTTTCTTTTATATGTGACTTGTTTTTCTTTTGCTGCTTTCTGTATTCTCTCTTTGTTCTGTACATTTAGTGTTTTTACTACTTCCTGTATTTATATGGGGATGTCTTTCCTTAATTTTGGGAAATTCTCTTCTACAATCCTGTTTAAGATCTGGTCAACATCATTAACCTGAAATTCTTCTCCTTCGTCTATTCCTATGATTTTTAGATTTGGTCTTTTCATGGTGTCCCACATCTCTTTAATATTCCATTCCTGTGTTTTTTAAAATTTTCCATACTCTTTGCTTGAGTGGTCCAATTCTTCAACTTTATCCTCCAGTGTTGATATTCTGTTTTCCATTCCATTCATTCTAGAAGTGAGGCTTTCCCCTGTTGTTTCAAATTGGCTTATTGAGTTTTCACTTCCTTCTTCATTTCAGCCTGAGTAGTCTTCAAAATTTCTAACTCTTTTCTGAATTCTTTCATAAGTTTATCTCTCTTCTTTTAGCTCTTTGATTTGTTTGTTCATGTGTTCTTTAAATTCACTGGATTCCTTGATCATGTTTATGATTGTTTTTTTAAATTCAGTGTCCGGTTATCTCTAGGGGGTTTTCCTTGTAGAACCAACCCTTCTACAGGATTGGTGGGGTTTTGTGGGGGACATAGTGTTTTGGCTTTCCCTTTTATTATTCTTTTATTGTGGTTTTGGCATGCGAATTCTTTTGTTGTTTATGATTCTGATATGAGAATTAAGTATGCTTCTGTTTGTATTATCTGGGTGCCTAGATCCTTTCTTTATTGTTTATGTAAAGCTGGTTGGTACAGGGTTCAGGTTCTCTCAGGTTTACTTTGGAAGGAACTGATGGCTTCATTCAGATCAGCTATTCAGGGGTACCCACAGAAGCCGAATTCAGGCTTCAGTCAGGTACACTCAGGCTTCCTTCACCAAGGGCAGGATCCAGGCACTCTCAGGCAGTCCTGTGCATTGTCAACCCTATGCCAGAGGAAGTCCAGAGGGGGGCCAGAACTCGGTAGTCTCTGGGGGTCTGCTGAGATACCAGCCTTAGCCTACCAAAGGCAGATCTGCCCTGCTGCTGTGGGAGAGCCCTCACAAAATCCCAGGTATGGGGGATGGTATGGTGCAATTAGGGGAAGTTCATCACCATGTGGAAGTAGGATTGGGGGCTGTCAGGCTGTCCCCTGGGTTCTCAGGCCCTCTGGTAGTTGGAGGCCAAAGGGAGGCCAGAGCCCAGCACACTCTGGCAGTCTGCTGAGCTCTGAGCAGCTACCCAGATGGAGTAGGTCCAAACCCACCTTCTCAGGCTGTCTGCTAGGATCTCAGCTTTAGCCTACTGCCTTGGGGGGGGGACTCACAAAATCCCAGGTAGGGGGATGGTATGGTACAATTAGGGGAAGCTCACCACCATGTGGAAGCAGGATCTGGGGGCTGTCAGGCTGTTCCCTGGGTTCTCAGGCCCTCTGGTAGTTGGAGGCCAGAGGGAGGCCAGAACCCAGCACTCTCTGGTGGTCTACTCTTATTTTTTTTTAACTGAATTTTTATGAATTTCATAGAATTTATTTTGGATCATATTTAGAACCCTTCTCCTATCTGAACCCATATTATAGCACCCCCACCAGATTTTTTGAACTCTGTCATATATATTAAGGCCTATCAAGTCAAGTTTGTGTCCCAAAGTGTCCTTCAGTGTATGACCATCTGTTGGAGCCTATATACCCTATCTACTGTCACACCATTAAAGCAAACCGACTCTCCCTCTCCCAGCAGTTAGTGGTTGTCAATAGTTCCTCAGCTAAGATTAGGGCTTCTTACCTACTTGTACACTTCTATGCTTGGATTTTAATTTAGCTTGAGTTTTGTGGGTCTTGTGTATGCTATTACCATTGCTGTGAGTTTGTATGGGTAATTTCCCAACTATCTGGAAAAGTCTGTTTCCTTGTGATCATCCACCACCTCTGGCTTTTACAATCTTTCCAACTCCTCTTCCACAATGGTCCTTGAGCCTTGGGTGGCAGAGTTTTGATACAAGTGTCCTATTCAAGGATAAATACTCTGTGGTCTCTTATTCTCTGTACTTTGACCAATTGTGGCTTTCTGGTTAATCACCATCTGTTGAATGGGAAAGCTTCATCATGAGAGTTGAAAGATACATTAATAGTGTTTCCACCCACTGTTCTGCTATGTTCTCTGAGCCTTAGATTTAGAGGTTGCATTGTAGATGTGTCACTTAAAGATGGGAACCTCACAGATACTTATTCTCTGCATTCCACCAGACCAGTCATGGAACTTTGTAATAGTCTCCATCTGTTGCAAAAAGAAACTTCTTTGAGTGGTGAGAGGTATACTTGTCTGTAAATACAAGGATATGTATTTAGAATACAGTAAGAAATTACATTGGTCAAGGGATGTGACAAAAGTAGGTTTTCTCCTCGGATCTATGACCCCTCTACCAAATATTTGGCTATATTTACAGTACCATACCTGAGTTCCCTCCCATTGAGGAGGTCTTAAGTCTAATTAGACAGCTGTTGATTGCCCCCCAAAGAAAAGTGGCATTACTGCACCAGTAAAGATTATTTGCTGGACTGGTCATTGTTTTGCTGGGTGGGATCAATGACTGGTGTTTTTCCCTTGGCAGTTTGCATAGCATCTTCTGATACTATGGGATCTAGTCTTTAAAGAGGAGGTTTCTAGGTAGATTCAAGCTCAATTGCTCCAAGTCCTATGTCCCAAGTATGTCCAGTCTTCAGCAATAGGGTCTTAACTTCAAGTTCTGGGAAGCAATCAAGATCCATGGGATAGGCCTGTGTTATTCTGGGAGTCTCCTGAGCTACCTTGACCAAAACCTTGAAGGGAGGTTGCCTGGCACTGTGTTTTTTGTTATATGACCTTCAGCAGAAATGATACCAACTGCTGGTGAGGATGTGGAGAAGGGGAATGTTCATTCACTATTAGTGGAATTGCAAATTTGTACAACCCTATGGAAAGCAGTGGGGAGGACTCAAAAAACTAAAAATGAATCTACCATATGATTCGGTTATACCACTCCTTGGCATATCTCAAAAGGACTCAGCCTACTGCAGAGATACTTGGACATCCATGATCCATGTTTGTTGCTTCTCTTTTCACACTATGGAGTTCTACTCAGCAGCAAAGAAAGACAAAATCATGAAATTTTAAGTAAATGGATAGAGCTAGAAACTTATACTAAGTGAAAGTAACACAGGCTCAGAAAAACAAGTGACATATGTTCTCCTTCATTTGTGGATCTTAGCACCAAATCCTTATATGTGAGAATATATTCTGATGTAACCATGGGAGCCAGGAAAATGGAAAGGACTA
>NW_008353747.1:2307442-2313350 GCF_000622305.1 Nannospalax galili | reverse complement strand
AGGTATTATCATGGGGGAAATGGGAATATTTTTACTGGGGATGGGGGAGGGAATTTAGATGGGGGAGGGGAGAAATAAAGCATCAGTGATGTGAAAAACCAGGAGAGAAAAAGCTACCTAAAAATACACATACTATATGTGAACATGAGTGCATGTATCTATTCCCAAAGGCTATATAGCAAGAAACATAGTGCCAGACAGGAGAAACTTCTTTCTAGTTATTGGTCAGGGTAGTACAAGAGCCTTCCAAAATAATACAAGCCATTGCCACAGCCCTTGATTACTTCCTAGAATGTGAAAGAAAAACTCTATTGCTGAAGACAGGACATATTTTGAACACAGGACTTGGATCAATGGAGCTGGAACTGGCCTGGAAGCCTCCTCTCTGAAGGCTAGCCCTCATAGTTCTGGAGGATACTATGCAAGTTTCTAGGAAGGAAAAAAAAATCAATCAATGGTCCAACTCCAGCTTTAAAGTCTAATAACCACAACAGTGACCAGCACAACAAACTATAGTGATGGGGTGGTGGCACTTTTATCGTGGGGGCAATTAACAGCTGCTGATTAAACTTAAAGCCCTCTCAATGGGAAATGGGAGGGGACTTGTGTGTGGAACTATAAACATAGCCAAATACACATGGCCGGAGAGCTCATAGAGCCCAAAGAAAACCCTACATCTGTCACATCCCTATGCAAATGTTATGTCTTACTGTATACTAAATATGGATCCTTATATTAACAGACAAGTCTACCATTCACCACTCATCAAAGAAGCTTTTTGTAACAGGTTGAAGACTATTACAGAGCTCCACAACTGGTCACACACAGAGAAATGTGTCTGAGAGATGCCCAACCCTAAGTGACACATCTACAATGGAAGCTGTACACATAAGGCTTATGGAACATAGCACAACAGAGGGTAGGGAGGCTACTAATGCATCTCTCAACTCTTACCAGCAGTTTCCTCATGCAACAGAGGGTGATGCACATAAGGGCCACAGGTGGTCAAAGTGTAGCGAATAAGAGGCTGCAGAGTGTGTGTCCCTGGATAGGACTCCTGTCTTAAACCTCATCCACCCAGAGCTCAGGGAACATTGCAGAAGAAGGGGAAGAAAGATTGCAAGAGCCAGGGTAGGAGCTGCATGATCATATGAAAATAGAATCTTACAGGCTTCTGGGACCTTGCTCATGTGAACTTACAGCAATTGTGACAACATGCACATGACCCATGCAAACTCAATCAGATAAAAATCGAGAATAGAACTAGGGAACTGGGCAGGAGGCCCCCACTCTTAACCAAGGAACTATTGGCAACTGATCACTACTGGGTGAGGAAGAGTTTATTCTTTAAGGGAGTGACTCTAGACAGGCTGACTAGTCTCCAGTGAATGAAGTCACATCAAGGGACATCTGGGCACACAAACTTGACTTAATAAGGCCTTAACATGTATGATAGAACTATGAAATCCAGTAGGTGGCTAAAAGGGGTGCAGATGGGAGAGGGAGTCTAAATATAGTTAAGATGTATTGTATGAAATACACAAAAATTCAATAAAAATATACATTGAAAAAAATTAAAAAAAAACAAAACACAAGAAAACCAAAGTATCAATGGATCTAAGAGATGGTTCTTTGAAAAGAAAAACAAAATAGACCCTTAGCCAGCTATCAAAAAAAGAAGAGCAAATCCAAATCAAGGAAATATCAGAGATGATATGGAAAACGTCACAACAGACACCAAAGAGATCCAGAACATTATAAGGGAATACTTTAAAAACTTATATTCTCTTGAATTAGGCAATCAAAAAGAAATGAGAAATTTCTAAATTCAATGGTTCCCTAAGTGTTAAACCAAGAAGAGACCAACTCTTTTTTTCATTTAATTTTATATAATGTATATGTATATATTTTTTGAATTTTTGTGCATTTCATACAATACCTCTTAATCATAGATTCCCCTCCCCAATCTGTATCCCCCCATAGCCCTTCCAGAAGATTTCATGCGTTCTATCATATATGTTGTCTATCAAGTCAAGTGTGTGTGTCCAGATATCCTTCTGTGTGAGTTCATCCACTAGAGCTTGGTCAGCCTATCTAGAATCACTCCTGTGGTGATTTGAATGAAAACATCCCCCATAGATTCCAAGTATTTGGACATTTTGTGCCCAGTTGGTGATCCCGTTTTGGGAGGTCTTAGAAGGTGTGGCCATGCTGGAGGAAGCACATCACTGCAGACAGGCTTAGAGATTTTGTAAGCTTTGCTGGATCCTGAGTCACTCTCTGCTTCGTGTGCCTGCTTGAAGATGTGAGCACTCTGCTTTCTGCTCCTGTTCCAGTCACCTTTGCAGCCACGCCTCCCCTCCATAATGGATTATTGCCCCTTTAGAACTGTAAGCTGAATAAACTCTTATAAGTTCCCTTGGTCATGGTGTTTCTATCACAGCAACAGAAAAGTAACTAATACAACTCCCTTAAAGAATATCAACTCTCCCTCATCCACCAGTGATCAACTGCCAATAGCTCCTCAGTTAAGGTTGGGGACCTCCTGCCCATTTCACCAACTCTATGTTGGTTCTTTTTCTGATTGAGTTTGCATGGATCTTGTGCATGCTGTCACCGTTGTTTTAAGTTCATATCAGCATGTTCCTAGAACCCTGGAGGACTCTGTTTCCTTATGGCTGTGCACCAGCCCTGGTTCTTACAATCTTTCTGCCCCTATTTGACAATGGTCCCTGAGCCCTGGGTAGGTAAAGTTTAATATGAGTCCTATCCAGCGACACACACTCTGCAGTCTCTTATTCTCTATACTTTGGGCAATTGAGGCCTACTGTGTTCATCATTTCTGTTGCAAGAGGAAGCTCATTGGGAGAATTGAGAGAGGCATTAGTAGTCTCTCTATCCCCTCTTCCACTACGTTCCATGAGCTATAGATGTATTCCATTGTAGATGTGTCACTTAGGACTGGGCATTGCACAGACACTTATTCTCTGTGTGACTAGTTATAGAATTCTATAATGGTCTCCATCTGTTACAAAAAGAATCTTCTTTGATGAGTGGTGACTAGTATACTTGTCTGTAAATATAAGGATATATATTTAGCATACAGTAAGAAATTGATATTTTTTAGGGAGGTGACAAGTGCAAGGTTTTCTCTAGGCTATATGACATCTCCAGCTATTTGTATTTGGCTATGTTTACAGTGCCACACATGAGTTCCCTCCCATTGAGAGGGCTTTAAGTTCAATCAGACAGCTGTTGATTACCCCCAAGATAAAGTGCCACTACTGTACCAATAGAGATAGTTTACTTTGCTAGTCATTGTTATGGTTATTAGACTTTAAAGCTGGGGTTGGACTGTTGATTAATTTTTCTCCATTAGCAGCTTGCAGTGTCCTCCAAAACTATGAGAGCTAGTCTTCACGGATGAGGCTTCCAAGTCACTTCCTTCACTGCTCCAAGTCCTCTGTTCCAAGTATGTACTCTCTTCAGCAGTATGGTCTTACCTTCAAGTTTGGGAGGGAATCAAGGACTGTGGAAATAGCCCATGTTATTTTGTGAGTCTCTTGAATTACCCTAAACAAGAGCTCAAAGGGACGCTTCTCCTGTCTGGTACTATGTTCCTTGTTACATAGCCTTCTGTTATATACATGCACTCAGGTAGAGATATTGTATGGGTATTTTTAGAAGGCTTTGAACTAATTCTTTTCCCTCTGTTTTTTCACACCACCTAAGTGTTATTTATCTATCATCTCTCTTTCACTGTCTAATCCTCCCCCCTTCCTCCCCAGTTAAAGTACCTCAATTTTTCCCATTTTTCTCTTGATAATACTTGTCTCCTATTACCCGCCCCCCAAGCTCCTTCTTCCCTTTTACCCCAATGGTTCTTTGTATATGCTTCCCTCTTCCCTTCCCACGTAAATACACCCATTTTCTCCATTTCTCCTTGGAAACACCTGTCTCCTACTATCACCCTCTCTCGAGCTCTTTCCCTTTACCTCCATAGTCCTTTCCATTTTCCTGGCTCCCATGGTTACATCAGAATATATTCTCACATATAAGGATTTGGTGCTAAGATCCACAAATGAAGGAGAACATATGTCACTTGTTTTTCTGAGCCTGTGTTACTTTCACTTAGTATAAGTTTCTAGCTCTATCCATTTACTTAAAATTTCATGATTTTGTCTTTCTTTGCTGCTGAGTAGAACTCCATAGTGTAAATGTATGACAGTTTCATTGTCCACTCATCAGTTGAGAAATTATTTAGGTTGTTTCCATTTCCTAGATATTGTGAAAAGAGAAGCAACAAACATGGATCATGGATGTCCAAGTATCTCTGCAGTAGGCTGAGTCCTTTTGAGATATGCCAAGGAGTGGTATAACCGAATCATATGGTAGATTCATTTTTAGTTTTTTGAGTCCTCCCCACTGCTTTCCATAGGGGTTGCATGAGTTTGCAATCCCACCAGCAATGAATGAGTGTTCCCCTTTCTCCACATCCTCGCCAGCATTTGGTGTCATTTGTTCTCTTGATTTTAACCAGTCTGACTGCAAAATGAAATCTTAAAGTGGTTTTGATTTTCATTTCCCTAATTACTAAGAATGTTTAACACTATTTAAGGTGTTTCTTCGCCATGTGTATTTCTTTTTATGAGAACTCTCTGATCAGCTCCATAGCCCATCTTTTACTTGGGTCTTTTTCACTCTTTGTTTTTTGACTTCCCTGTATATTCTGTATATTGATCCTCTATCAGTTGTGTAGCTGGTGAAGATTTTTTTCCAACTCTGTGGTTTTTCTCTTCACTTTTTAAAATTGTTTCTTTTGCTGTACAGAAGCTTTTTAGTTTAATGAGCTCCCACTTATTGATTGTTGACCTTAATTCTTGAGCAACTTCTGTCTGATTTAGAAAATCCTTTCCTACACCTACATCCTATAAGTTACTGCCAATATTTTCTTCCAATAGTGTCAGGGTTTCCAGTTTCACATTGAGGTCTTTGAGCCATTTGAAGTTGACTTTTGTGCAAGGTGAAAGATAAGGATCTAGTTTCATTCTTTTACAGGTAGAGATCCAGTTTTGCCAGCGCCATTTGTTAAAGATGCTGTCTTTCCTCGAGTGAGTGTTCTTGGCACCTTTGTCAAATATCAGGTGGCTGAAATTGCATGCACTCAGCTTTGAGTCTTCTATTATGTTCCATTGATCTACATGTCTGTTTTTGTGCTGGTACCATGCTGTTTTTAATGACTACAGCTCTGTAATACAGTTTAAAATCTGGTATGGTAATCCCTTCAGCAGTGCTCTTTTTGCTCAAGATTGCTTTGGCTATCCAGAATCCTTTGTGATTTCATACAAATTTTAGTATGGTTTTTTCTAAATCTATGGAGAATGTCATGGGATTCTGATTAGCATTGCATTGAATCTGTAGATTTCTTTTGGTAGGATGGACATTTTCATAATATTAATTCTTCCAATCCATGAACACAGGAGGTCTTTCTGTCCTGAATTAAGTTTGAAAATCTAAAAGAAATGGATGATTTCATGGAAACAACCATAGCTAAATCAAGAAGAGAACAACAGCTTAAACAAACCCATAACAAATACAGAAATTGAAACAATAATACCAAAACCTCTCAACTAAAAAAAATGCCCAGTCTCAGATTTACAGCAGAATTCTACCAAACATTCAAAGAAGATCTACAGCAAATACTATTTAAACTATTCAAAAAGACAGAAGCAAAAGAACCCCCAAATTCTTTCTGTGAAGTGAATATTACTCTAATATCAAAACCAGGTAGAAAACTATAGGCCCATACCCTTAATGAATATAGATGCAAAAATTCTCAACAACATACTTGTAAACTGCACACAGATACACATCATCCATGTGCGTATCTGTGATCGAGTTCAAGATG
>NW_008353747.1:2304299-2307326 GCF_000622305.1 Nannospalax galili | reverse complement strand
AATAGGCTTAAAGACAAAAATCACATGATATCTTAATAGATATAGAAAAGGCCTTTGACATAATCCAACATGCATTCATGATAAAAGTCCTAGAGGGAACTGGACTAAAGGGAACATACCTCAACGTAATTAAAGTTATTTACAATAAACCTACAGCCACCATCATTCTAAACCCAGAAAAACTGGAAGCATTCCATTTAAAATCAGGAACCAGACAAGGCTGTCCACTATCTCCACTCCTTTTCAATATAGTTCTTGAAACTCTTGCTAGAGCAATAAGACAAGAGAAGGAAATTAAAGGAGTACTAATTGGAAAAGAAAAGTCAAATTATCCCTATTTGCAGATGATATGATATTATACATAAAAGATCCCAAAAATTCCATCAGAAAACTTCTAGAAATGATCAATACTTTCAGCAAAGTGACAGGTTACAAAATCAATTTACAAAAATCAGTAGCCTTTCTATATGCCAGCAATAATCAGAGAAAGCATAAAGACATCAAAGATCTCTGTGATGAAAATTTTAAATCTTTGAAGAGACTGAGGAAAACACAAGGAGACAGAAAGATCTCCCATGCTCACTGATTCTTTTAACTGCTTTCTTTGTTTCTATTCCATTCATTTCTGCTCTGATTTTTATTGTTTCTTCTCACCTGCTGGGTTTGAGTTCGGTTTATTCTTGTTCTTCCAGATTCTTGAATTGTACCATTTTGTCATCTATTTGTGCTCTTTCTGATTTTTTAATGTAGGGCTTTAGAGCCATAAACTTTGCTCTTAAGACGGCTTTTAATGTGTCCCAGTGGTTTTGTTGTGTTGTGTCTTCTTTTACATTTAGTTCCAGGAATACTTTCATTTCTTTCTTGATCTCTTCTTTGACCAATTCACCATTCTGGTGTTTGTTGTCTAATTTCCATGAGTTCATATAGTTACTAGAGTTTCTTTTGCTTTTGATTTTAAGCTTTATTGCATTGTGGTTCTGTAGAATATATAGAAGTAATTCAATTGGGGGTGTGTGCCCTACTATATGGTACATTTAAAGACCCTTCTATGGGCTGTTGAGTACAATATGTATTC
Source organism: Nannospalax galili (assembly GCF_000622305.1). Taxonomy (NCBI): domain Eukaryota; kingdom Metazoa; phylum Chordata; class Mammalia; order Rodentia; family Spalacidae; genus Nannospalax; species Nannospalax galili. Next base: position 2,306,251 of record NW_008353747.1, on the reverse strand, counting down.
TTTGGTGTTTGGGTAGAATATTCTGTAGATGTCTGTTAGGTCCATTTGATGTATGGTATCATTTAATTCAGATTTTTCTCTGTTTATCTTTTGTCCAGATGCCATATCTATTGGAGATAGTGGGGTACTGAATTCACCTATTGAGTTGGGGTTAATCTGAAGTCCAGTAATACTCTTTTTATAAAACTTGGTGCACCAGAGTTTGGCATACATATGTTTATGATTGTAATATCATCTTGATCAATTGTTCCCTCAATCAGAATGAAGTGACCTTCTTTATCTCTTTTGATTGATTCTAGTTTGAAATCTATTTTGTCAGATATTTGACTACTTGTTTCTTAGTGCCATTTGCTTGGAATTGTGACCAAGTGGGTATGCTCTCATTAGCTAAACAGGGTAGGTGTGAGTCCTGGAGCAGTATGAATAGGCCTCTCTATCAGAGTTTTAAAGAACTGATACCAGTGAGCCTCAAACAATTCCATAAAATAGAGAGGGGATGAACACTATCAAACTGAGCATATGAAGTTAGTATTATTCTCAAACTGAAACCGAATACGGTCACAGCAGAAAAAGAAAACTATAGATAATTTCACTGATGAACATAGAGACAAAAATTATCAATAAATGACTTTCAGCCCAAATTGAATAACACATTAAAATATCATAAGCCCTGATCAAGTTGGCTTCTTTCATTCTAGAGATGTAAGGATGTTTCAACATATGCAAATCAAAAATGGTAGTAAAGCAGACAGAAACATATGACCATCTCAAGAGGTACAGAAAAGGCCTTTGGCAAAGTTCAACATACCTTCACAATAAGAGACCCAAAGAAGCAAGGAATAGAAGGAACAGACCTCAACACATTAAAGGCTTTATATCAAACCAATAGCCAACAGTATACTAGATGGGGAAAAATGGAAAGCATTTCCTCTAAAATCAAGAATGAGATAAAAGTGTCTATTCTTTCTACTCTCTCGATATAATACTTGAAATCTTAGCTAGAGTGATAAGGCAAGAAGAAATGAAAGGGGCTATAAACAGGAAAGAAGAAATCAATTATCTGTATTTGCAGAAGGTATGATCTATACTTTAAAGATGTTAAAATTTCATCAGAAAACTCTTAGGTATGATAAACACTTTCAGTAAAGTAGTAGGATGCAGAATCAATATATAAAACCCAGTAGCTTTTCTAAATTCTGTTAACAAACCTGCTGAGAAATAAATCCCATTCATAATGGTTTTAAAAAGCATACCTTGGGGTGGGGGGTGAAGCGATGACTCAGTGGTTAAGAACACTGGCTGTTCTTGCAGAAGACCCAGGTTCGAAACACAGTACCCAGATGGCAGCTAACAACTGTCCATAACTCCAGTTCCAGAGGATCCAACAGCCTCTTCTGTCCTCTGCAGGCATTGCATGACACAACTGCACTTACCTACATGCGGACAATACATGCATACACATAAAATAAAACCAATAAATAAAATTTAAAAAGCATACCTAGGAATAAATCTAATCACAGACATGAAAGACCTCTGCAATGAAAGCTGCAAACACTAAAGAAAACACTAGAAGGTGGGAAACTCCTATGCTCACAGATAGGCAGAATTCATGTTGTGAAAATGGTTATATTTGCAAAAGCAATCTACAAATCATTGCAATCTCCATCAAAATTCCAAAGACATTCATCACAGAAATAGAAAAGGCAATGCTGAGTTTCATATAGAAGCACAAAAGACCCTGATTAGCCATAGTAATCCTAAACAGCAAGAGCAGTGCTGGAGATATCACAACGTCTGATTTGAAATTACATTAGAGAGCCATAGTAACAAAAACAGCATGGTCCTGGCACAGAAGCAGATCCACAGAGCAACTGAATAGAATAGAGGACCCATAAATAAACACATGCAGCTATCTCCTCCTGGTTTTCAACAAAGGTTACAAAAAAGTATAT
>NW_008353747.1:2302716-2304069 GCF_000622305.1 Nannospalax galili | reverse complement strand
TTTCAACAAAGGTTACAAAAAAAGTATATTTGAGAAAAGACATCCTCTTCAACAAATGGTCCTGGGGAAACTGGGTATGCACATGTAGAAGAATGGAAGTAGTTCCCTATTATTCATTACGTACAAAATTCAATTCAAAATGGATCAGAATCCTTATTGTAAAACCTGAATCTTTGAAACTGCTAGGGGAAAACATTTCAAGACACAGGAATAGGTAGGGGCTTTCTGGAAAGAACTCCAATTGCTCAGGAAATAATAACAAGTTTTGAAAAACTGGTATTGCATGAAACTAAAAAGTCAATTTGTAGCAAAGTAAACAATCAATATTGTGAAGAGACAGCCTACAGGTTCAGAGAAAATACTTGCTATGTATCTGACAAGGGAGGAAAATCTAGGCTATATAAAGACTGCAAAATTAAACAGAAAATAAGTCATCCAATCAACAAATGGGCCAATGAATTGAAAAAAAGAGTTGTCAAAAGAAATACAAATGGCTACTAAATATATAAAAAATGTTTGGAATCTTTAGCTGAGAAATACAAATTATAACTGTTTTGAAGTTCCCCCTTACCCAAACTCAGAATGGCAGTTATCAAGAAATCAAACCATAACTAACACTGGTGAGGATGTGGGGAAAACAGACCCATATACACTGTCTGTTAGAATGTAAACTAGCACATCCATCATGAAATTGACATGGAAGTTCCTCAGAAAATGTAAAGCTTGAACTACCATGTGATCCCACCATACCATTTTGGGGTATATATGCAAAGGAATCTAAGTCAGCATATCACAGAGATATTTGCACATCTATATTTATTGTGGCACTATTCACAATAGCCAAAATATGGAATCGGTCTACATGCCCATAAACAGATGACTAAGGAAAAATGTGACTGGGTAGATGGCTCAGGGACTAAAGTGCTCACCATGTAAGCAAACATCAACACCTGAATTCAGATCCCAGAACAAAAGCTAAATGTGGTAGCACATGCTTGTAATCCCAGCCCTGGGGAAGTGGAGATGGACAGAAACCTGGGGCTTGCTGGTCAGACAGGCTAGTCAAATCAGTGAGCTCCAAGTTCAATGAGAGATACTAATTAAAAAAATAAGGTGGACAGTGATTGAGGAAGACCCAACTTTGATCTCTGATCCTCACACAGACACAGACATGAACACCCAGACAGACCTGCAAAGAAAATGAAGTATATACATATAATAAAGTTGTATTTATCCAGAATGAACTTATCTTATTTGCAGGAAAATGATCAAACTGGAAGTCATCATGTTAAGCCAGACTCAGAAAGCCAAATATCTCATGTTTTTTTTCCCATATGTGGGAGATTTTATATA
>NW_008353747.1:2293755-2302368 GCF_000622305.1 Nannospalax galili | reverse complement strand
ATATATATATATATCTCCAAACCAGATAAGGCTATAACAGAAAAAGGAAACCATAGACTAATTTCCCTTATGAAAAGGAAAAAAATTCTTAATAAATTACTTGTAAACTGAATTCAACAATATATGAAGGGGTTCATTCACCATAATCAATACTTATGACACTGGAAGCAGAAGAGGAACCATACTGGCTGAAGAGGTGTCTGAGGGAAGGGGGGGAACAAGAGTGGGTAATGAGGAGGAAGAACCAAATACATCCAACCATAATATGAAAATAGAAAGGGAAATGTGATGGGAGAGGAATGAGCAGGAGGTGGGAGGGGACCAAAGGGAGATGGAGGGGTGAAAAGGACATATATGTACAAACATGACATAATGAATCCAGTAATCTCATACCCTAACTGAAAAATTGATAAAACACGATTAAAACAGTAATATAAGAAAATAATTTAAAATACATTTTCAAATGAAAAAACCACCAATGGATAAGGAGAAAAACCAGAGAAGATAATTGCAAAGACTTCTGAGTCAGAATAAATTAAAAGCTTTAAAAACATAATAACAAAAACCATAACACAGTTCATTTTCAATGTGTGAAAAAAATTTTTTGACAGTCTCACTATGTAGCCAAGGCTAGCCTAGAACTTGCTATGGAAGCCAGGGTGTTCTTGAACTCATGACATTCCTGCTTCAGCCTCCCAAGGCTTAATGGCTTGTGCACCAGGCCTGGTTTTCTAATAAGCATAAGAAATGAAGACACTTCACCAAAGGAGATGTGTGATGACAAGCAAGCATGTGAAATTCTCATTATTGAAATGTAATTAAAACTGAGACACCACCATATCTCATCACATACCACCAAAGGCACTTAGCAACTTCTTTTTCTAGAAAGAAATTGATTCTTTACTTGGGCCCACAACGTAACTAAAAACAAAATGAAGATTTAGCATCTGTGCCTTCACGTTGCATCTAACTCCTTTATTTTGAATCAGCTTCTTGTTTAACTCTACAGTCAGCATGCTAACCACTCAAGGAGTATCTGTCTAAACACTGGTAATACCTAACCTGTCTCATCTTCTAGGCTAAAGGCACAAAGACAAGAGTGACTGAGGCATCTGACAGGCAAATTTACAGACTGTCCCCCAGACTCCCTAGAAGATACCCCAAGGTCTTCAGTCATTATTCTAAGCCTGCAGTCACCTTGGATTCTAGGAACAGCAGAGCCTAAAAATAATCATTTGTTATGCGTTAATACCATCCCTACCTAAGCAGGAACAACCATCTCATAGGAGCCAGATGTTCCCTAGAACAATAAGGACTCCTTCCAACAGCATTGTATAAGAATTGAGATAATGATCAGCCAGAACTTATCTTGACTAAGACTACTTAGTTATGCATATCTCTTACCCTTATTCATTCACATTGGAAGATGGGTTTGGGATGGCTGAAACCCTTTTTCTGTATCTCCCAGTGTGAGTTCAATGACTCCATCTCTGCCTTTCACCACTCACCTCTAGTTGTTCCACAGAGATGGGTGGCTGAGTCTGGTCCGTTTTGACTCCATGGGCCTCAGGGACTTTTGCCCTAAAACTATGGCAATGTCCCTTTAGTAGACTAATACGAAAACACCCATCATGAGAAGTACTAGTAAGGAATTCTCATACACTGCTAGTGTGGAGGTAAAAGGAAGATAACCACTTTGGAAAATAGTGTGGCAGTTTCCTCAGAAACCAGACAGAAACCTACCATGCAGTCTAGCTATTCTCTCAAGGGTATGTCAAAAGATGGCATCACAGCGCATTGCCTGTAAAGGTCCATGGAACCTTCTTTGCAGTTCTAGAACCAGACAGCATTGAATTCTATCAACTCAGATGAGTGCTCTGATGAGCCAGACAGATGAGGTTGGTTTTCTTAGCAGAAAAGATTAAGAAATGCAGAAACAGAAAACACAAAGTTGATTTGCTGTTTCAAAGTCACCTTTTATATATATAAAAGCTAAAGCCGAGGGAAGCCCCTTAGCACACCACACAAATCTGGCTTGTTTGGGGATTTGGCTATTGTTACCTATGACTTCCTAGCTTCTCAGGAGTCGGATAATTAAGTCTCAGCTCTATGGCTGGAACGTCAGCAACAGGGACTCCTTTTGTTTTGGTCAGTTGGGCCTAGTGTAGAAGCTACCTCCCAGTAAATGGCCTCCTGGAGATCTGTCCACCAAGTCCTCTCTTTTGGTCAGGTTCTTGACGAGGTAACCAAAGCTTTGGGCATGGGTACTGCTCTCAGCATCACTGTGAGTTTCTGCTCTCAACATGTCAATCATAGGTTGGAAGGCCTTTATGATCATGCATTTGTTTGAGCTTTCATCAATCCAGATAAAGAGTGACCATTTGACGTTTGACAGATGGCTGTATACAGACATTTAAAGCCTTTGAGAGGATATAGCACAGCAGAGAGAATACTTTCATGAAAATCTGAAGGAAATGACCAAGTGATTGCCATAGGCTTCTTAGCCAAGGTCTCTTGGATCCAAACCAGCACAAATCAAATAGATCAAACAGTAAGTCAGGAGTTTACCCATTTAGCCAAGTAGGCCACTAATTTTTGCAACTCAGTCTCTAGAATACCTGAAGTTCTTTGTTTTTATTTTTGTTTATTTGTTTTAAGATAAAGTCTCATTTAGCCCAGGCTGGCTTTGAATTTGCTATATAACCAAGGATAACCCCTTGAATGTGTGATCTTCCGGTCTCCACCTCAGGAGTGCTAGATTTCAGACATGCATCGCCATGCCTTGTTTTACAGAGTGCTGGGCATCAAACCCAGGGCTTCATGTATGCACTCAACTCACACAGTTCCAGAAATTCTTACCCATATGATCTTTAAATTATCAAAAACAGAAATTTGCCAAACTCTTTCCAACCTTTACATGAACTCCCTGGAAACCCAAGAATTCACAATGATAGTCACTTACAAAGGAGCTTTCAGAAAAAGTCTAAAAATACAGAAATTGTGGCCAGTAAGACTTGACATGACATGGGTAAAATCTGATGAGGATTCATTATAATTAGCAATTGACAAAAAATGTGGTTATATGTGTGGCATGCAAAATCTTAATATAATAATTATGCCTTATGAGGGCATGACATCAGATTTCTAAAACTTTAGTTTCTGTGGCATGTATTAATAACACCTCCATGTAAAGGTTTATGTATCTCTTTATACTTCCTAAAACCCTTTGGGAACATCTTAAAATAAGTTCAAGTTCAAAAAGGTTTAGTTTAGATTTGGGGGAAATTTTTAAAAAATATTTTATTATTTTTATTTTATGTGTACGAGTATATTGCCTGCATGTATGTGAGTGTACCCGTGTTGTGCAATGAAAGACAGGATGGATCATAGCTGCCATGTGGGTGCTGGAAATCAAACCTGGGTCATCTGCAAGAGCAGTCAGTGCTCTTAACCACTGAGCAATCTCTCCAGCCCCTGGAAATTTTTTTTTTTAATTTTTAAGGTAAGGATTTAACTGCTGGTTGGCTCTTTCAGTGCCTGGTGCTAGAGAGGTTGCTGTGAGGTAAAGACATAAACAATCTAACACATGTGAACTCTACAAACTATGATACCAACCTGCCAGGGAAGATGTGCCCATTGGCAAAATGGTGGTACAATGGTTATAGGGGTTACAAATCATTCCTTATTTGGATTTGGGGCTTGCTCTGTAAGAGTGAATCCATGCCTATGCTGTAAACTTGGTCCAAAGTCTATTACTGAATAGGCCTTATTCCTGAGGGGGTCTAAGATGGCTGCTTAGCAGAACTGGCATAGCATCAAACTACCCCCTAAATATCTATGTTTATACTCTCAGACAAAGGCTACTCCTAGCCTTAAACCAAGGAAAAGAAACCTCTCCTTTCACTGAGTAGAGGTGACTGCAAAAACCTATGGTTACCTAAGATGCTGAGAATAAAGACTGATTGAGGGTTCAACCCTAGACAAAGCGTTCACATCATCCTCCTAAAGTTCATGGACCACTGCAAAAGAGGGAGTAGAAAAAAGTTCAGAGGCACAAAATGGCAATTGAAGCTTCGAAATACCATCTTTTAAACATAACATGGTCATGGCAACCATAAACTCACAGCAATTGTGTGTGCTGGCACTGGATCCTCCTAACAGTCAGCTTATAGAGGAGGAAGGGACTCATGGGGACCTACAACATACTGTTGATCTATTGCCAGCCAACAGATTCTGGAAGAGGGGCAGGCATAGTATCCAGTTGTATATCTGCTGGTGAGCCCACTAGACTCAGATGTTTAGTTCCAAACTCAGTATCACACAGATGGACCTAATTAAACTCTATGGGACACTAAACAAAACCAAAACCAGTAAATAGGGGAAAGAGATTTGTAGTGGGTAGGATAGTAGGGGTGAGGGGGACCAAAATACATAGTGTACACACAGGAAATTGTGAAAGAACAAAATTTACTAATAATTTTTTAAGATTTAAAATTGTGTGTGTGTGTGTGTGAGAGAGAGAGAGAGAGAGAGAGAGAGAGAGAGAGAGAGACATGTGTGTAGGTACCCATGGAGGCCAAAAGAAGGTGCTGAATCACCTGGAGCTGGAGTCCCTCTGGTTGTGAGCCACCTGACGTGGGTGCTGGGAACAAACTCAGGTCCTCTGGAAGAGGTGTGGCAGTTTGAATGAGCAATGTCTCCCATAGGCTCAGGTATTTGAAAATTTACTTCCTAGTCGGTGGTGCTGTGGGGGGAAGTTTAGGAGGTGTGGCCGTGCTGGAGGAAGTATGTCACTGGGAGTGGGCATTGCAGGTTCATAGCCTCAGCCCACTTCCAATTCATGCTCTCTGTACTTTGCATGCAGCTGAAGATGTGATTGCTCCATTTCCTGCTCCAGCTACCTGCTATCATGCCCTGTTCCTGCCATTATGGGTTCTCCCACTGGAACCATAGCCAAATACAACCAAGCTGCCTTGGTCATGGTATTTTTTCACAACAACAGAAAATAACTAATATAAGCATTAGGAACTCTTAACCACTGAACTATTTCTCCAGCTCCATAAAAGAAAAAAGTCCAAGGGTTTGAAATAATCAAAATAGGATCACAGAGTATTATGAAACCAAATAAAAGGGACCATAGATTTCAAACGCAAATACGGGAAAAGTAACAGCTGTAGACATATCTTAACTCTTATCTTTAAGAAGACTCATTTTTCTTAAGTAATCAAAGACCTAATAAAAACACAAAGCACAAGAAATGATAATAAAATACACTATCTTTGTTTCCTAGGCTAGCTACCTAAAAGATAAAATCTTTCACTATTTTCTTCTAAAAACTTATCAGCCCTCTAAGAATATCTTACTACTTTAATAGAGTAGAACACATTCTAATTTTGCATTAGTGTTCTTTTGAAATTAATGCTCAATTTTTAGAATAACATAAATAATTCCTTTCTAATTTTAGTCAACTTTGACACATGTAAAATTCATTTCACAAGATTCTTCAACAAAACTTTTAAATTTTTCTTATGTCTTCAGTTGTCTTAAACGTTCTCTTTTAACTCTAGTCTTAGTTATCATATATTGATTAGAATTATTTTAACTTAATAATTGTTTAACTTTTTTCCTTTGCTATAATAAAATATCTGAAGTTCTATACTTCATGAAGAAAAGGGGTTTATTTAGTTCTGGAGACTGAAAGTACAAGACTGGGTAAACCAACCTGTTCAGCCTCTTATGGTAGAGAGAATTCCTGAAGAAGAGATCAGATGGTAACACAGGAAACCAGAGAGCAGGGAGGCCAGACTTGCTCTCTTTATGGCAACTTCACCTTGTGAGAACTGTCCTAGTTTGTTTCTCCATTGCTGTAACAAAATACTCTGAACAGTACCAACTTGGTGAGGAAAGGGTTTATTAGCTTACATCTCCCAGGTCACAGCTCATCACTGAAGGAGCCCAAGGTAGGAACTCAGGGCAGGAATCTGGAGTCAGGAGCTGGAGCACAGGCCATGGAGAAACTCTGCTTACCGGCTTGCTCCCCTGGCTCCTGCTCAACCTGCTTTCTTATACAACATAGGCCCACCTGCCCACAGGTGGTGCCACTCACAGTGGGCTGGGCCCTCCCACATCACTCAATAATCAAGAAGATGCCCCACAGACATGACCACAGGCAACTCCCCAACTGAGGCTCCCTCTACCCAGGTGTGTCAGGTTGACAGTTAAGCTACCCAGCATACTAACTCCTCAAGATCAACATTAGGCCCTTCAAAGGGTAGCAACCCCACGATGTAATTTCCTTGTACTAAATTTTCATGTTTGTTTGTTTTGAGACAGGGTCTCACTATGTAGCCCTGCCTTTCCTGGAACCCACTGTGTAAGCAGGATGGCCTCAAACTCACAGCAATCCTTCTGTCTCTGTTTTTTGAGCCCCGAGATTACAAGCACATGCCATCATACCTAGCCTAGGTCCTACCCTTAAAGCTCCACATCTCCACACTATCACAGTACGGACCAAGCTTCTAACATACAAATCTTGAGGGAAAAACTATATCCAAACCTAGTGAAAACAGAAAAAGGGGCAGTTTCAAACTGTCATATACCAATAGTTCATAACTATATGCTTAATAATTTCAAACAGCATGTGCTTCCTCACAGAATAAATTTTCCCATGTTTACTAACAAACCCAAATATTTAGCTTCTCTATACACATATGAAAATACAAGATGCTAGTCAACCAGGCATGGTGGTGCGTGCCTGTAACCCTAGGACTCAGGAGGCTAAGACAGAAGGGTATCAAGTTCAAGGCCAGCCTGGGCTTTATAGTGAGACTCTAAGAAAACAAAAGCAAAAGATGAAGTAAATACACTTCAGAAATTAATGTTTTATTATTATTTTATCTTATTTATGTGTTTATATATTTCATGAGTATTGATTAATTTTAAATGAGCAAAAATCTCTTTGGTGTAGTTAATAAAGAAATTGGGGGAACTTTTGCTCATGTTTTAACAATTACCCATGAACATTTCCTGAGGCCATGAGCAACGCTAGGCATCATCTCAAGTTATTTCCCTATTAACCATTTTTACAACATGTCAGGCTGCCATCACCAAATCAAGGACCTATGACCAGCTTTATGTATTTGTCTGTTGTGTTCTATTGTGGTTGATAGCCCAGGAGATGTGTCTGTGCTGCATTAAATGAAATATATTAAAGTAGTCATATCTACCAAAGGCTTGCCCAAGTCACATGACCATGAAGGAATTTGGGGCTGGTTCCTACATTTCTAGCAGTTTTAAAGATGTCTATTCATCTCTAAGGCAGTTTGAATAAAGCTTCTTGACATTTTAAGAAAAATCTTTAAGTATTTTATTTATTCAATTTTTAATTTAAAAAAAATCATGTCAACAAGAAAGGAAATGGAAAGAGAGGCAAGAACAGGGTTAGCAGGAGGTGGGGAAGGGTTTTGGTCAACTGGGAGAATGCTATGGGAGAAGCAAGACCTTCAGAGAGACAGATCTGTATCTTACATGGAGCTGACTGATGATCAAAGAGATCCTTCAAAATCCCCTTGAGGGCTCACAGTGCAGCTCACAGGCATAGAGCTCCGCCTAGTCTGCATGAAGCCCTGAGTTCAACCCCCAACACTGCAGGCGCAAAAAAAAAGAATCTTTTCAAATATCTTGTTAGGTTCCAGCAGGACAAACAGCAAGTATTTCTAGCAACACTAAACTCTTTTTTCCAAAAATATTGGTTTCATTTCAGCTTATGAGAGAAAGTAAAATAAACAGCAAGAAACAGCTTCTACCATGCTCTAAACAGGAAATACATTTAACAAGTGATTCAAGATCAAAATTAACAAGCTCCAAAGAGGGATAAAAAGATGCAACACTTCTACCTCCCAAAGCCATTCCCAGCGTCAGAAGAGACTCTGCAATCGCCACTTAATCCCCCTGCACATGGAGTGCCACCTTCATTTCTCTCTGGCCACTTTATTCTTTTTTAATTAGCATAAAAAGCATCAGGTATCATTACAGAATTTTCATGCAGAATTTGTTCTAGTTGAGTCTTTTCCCTCACTCAATCCCTCCACCAGTCCCCCTTTCCCCTTTCATGTTACTGTCCTTTGCCGGCCCCCTGCCCTGGGTCAGGTCTCCAAACCGCCCTCCACCCATCTTAGTGGACATGACAAAAGTAACTTTTGGGAGAAAAAGTTTAGTTTGGCTCACAGTTCCAGGTGACGGTCCACCATGGTGGGGAAGTCATGGGAGCTTGAGGGAGCCGGTCACATCGCATCCATAATCAGAAACAGAGAATGAGTGAAAGCATGCCGGCGCTCAGCTTGCTTTTCTCTATGCAGACCCTCAGGATCTCTTGCCCAGGGAATGACCCCACCCTCAATTAAGATGAGTCTTCCAGAATCAATTAAGGTAATCAAGGTAATACCTCACAGGCAAGTTCAGAAGCCCATCTCCCAGGTGATTCTAGACCCTGTCAAGTTGATAATTAACACTAACCATCACACCTCTCTTTTCCACAGCATCTCTTTTTACCCTCTTTTGGTCTTCTTTTTAGTTACTTTAGACTTTACCCATATTTACTCCCATTTATACACA
>NW_008353747.1:2287750-2293713 GCF_000622305.1 Nannospalax galili | reverse complement strand
GTATATGTAAAATATAAATGTTCAGTACAAGCTATGACCCACATATGAGACAGAACATACTTTTTGTCTTTCTGAGTTTGAGTCACAATTTCATTTTTCTTTACAGCAGAGTAAAATTCCATGGTGTCTACATGCCACATTTTCGTTATTTATTCATCTGTTGTAGCCCCTAGGCTGGTTCCGTTTGCTTGCTCTTGTCAGTAGAGTAGCAATGAACCTGGGTATACTCGTATCTCTGTGGAAAGAGGTGGAGTGCTTAAGGTATGTACTGAGGAGTGGTATGTATAGCTGGGTCATGTGGTAGTTCTATTTTTAATTTTTTGAGGGCTCTCCAAACTGATTTCCATAATGACTGTAACAGTTTTCACTCTCACCTGCATCCTTGCCAGCATTTGTCAGATTTCTTGATGATAGCCATTCTGACTAGAATGAGATGGTATCTCAAAGTTAATTAGTGGGGATATTTTCTCTACTATTAGAGTCCTGTTCAGAAAGTTCTTGCCTAAATCTGTCTTTTGTTTGTTGTTGGCTGGTTTCTTGGTTGGTTTCTGGTTGGTTGGTTGGTTGGTTGGTTGGTTGGTTGGTTGGTTGGTTGGTTGGTTTGAGACAGGGTCCCACTGTGATACCCTGACTGACCTGGAACTCACTATGCACACCAGGCTAGCCTCCAACTCACAGAGATCCACCTGCTTCTGCCTCCTGAATGTTGGGACTAAAGGCATGAGCCACCATGCATGGCTTTACACCTATGCCTTGAAGCATTTTCTCTGTTTTCCTCTAGTAGTTTCACCATTTCGGGTTTTAAATTAAGTCTTTGATCCATTTTGAACTTTTTTTATTAAATTTTTTTGCAGTTTTCATACAATATAATTTGATGGTATTTAGCCTATCCATACCTCCCCTTATAGCCCCCTGCCCAATTTAATTATATATATATATGAAGGCCTATAGAGTCTAATTTGTATCAGTTCTTCCACTGGAGCCTGATTAACCCATGAATAGTCCCATCCTTGAAAGAGACTGTCTCTCCCCCTCCCAGCAGTCATCAGTTGACAAAATTTTCTTAGGTTGGGGTGAGTTTTTTTACTCACTTCCCCATGTGTATGCTGGGATTTTGTCCGGTCTGAGCTTGCATGGGACTTGTACATGCTGTCACCATTGCTGTGAGTTCATGTGAGTAATGTGAACAGCTGCCTAGAAAACTGTTTCCTTGTGTACACCACCACCTCTGGCTCTCACAATCTTTCTGCCTCCTCTTCTGCAGTGATCCCTGAGCCTTGGGAGGCAGAAGTTTGATAGAGGTATCTTATTCAGGAAGAAGCACTCTGTAGCCTCTTGTTCTCTGCACATTGGCCAGTTGTGGGTTTCTGTGTTGATCACCATCTGCTGTATAAGAAAACGTCTCTGGTGAGAGTTGAGAGAAGCATTAATCTATAGGTAAACAATAAGTCATTAGGAGTCAGTTTAATATATCTAGTTAGTAGAAAACTAATATTAGGCTCTCCCCTTTATCCTGTGACCTGTCAATTCTCAGGTTCCTATGTCCCATATTGATGTCATACATGGGGTCCATCCTATAAAGTGGACCTTAAATCCAATTAGAGAGTGGCTGGTTACTCCCAAAACATTCATGCCACTGTTATACTAGTGGGTGTATCTTGCCAGGCCAGCTGTGTAGTTCACAGAACTGAACTTATTTTGTACAGGGTGAAAGGTATGGATTAAACTTCATTCTTCTGTGGATATCTACTTTTGCCAGTATTTGTTGAATAGGATATCTTTTTCTACTATATATTTTGACAACTTTATCAAAAATTAGGTGACCAGTGGTGGTTTGAATGAGAAATGTTACCAAAAGTCTCAATATTTGAACACTTGGTCAGTTGTGCTATCGTGTGGGGAGGGCCATGTAACTTTTAGGAGGATACATAAAATGCCCTCTAGCTGGAGAAAGCATGTCACCAGGGGAGGGTGTTGAGCCTTACCCCACTTCCACCTTTCTCTCTCTGCTTCCTGTGCCTGCTTGAAAATGTGAACACTTAGCTGGCTGCTCCTGGCACCGCTGCTACCATGCCCCACCACCACAATGGACTCCTAGCCTTCTGGAACAATAAACCAAGTAAATTCTTCCTTCTATAAGTTTTCTTGGTTATGGTGTTTTATCACAGCAAAGAAAAGTAACAAATAAATGACCATGGCTATGTGGGTTTATTTTGGTTCTCTATTTTGTTCCGTTGGTCAGCATGTCCATTTTTGTGCTGGTATGAAGGCTGTCTTTGTCACTATAGCTCTGTAGTATAATTATGAGGTCAGGTGGCATGGTACCTTCAGTTGTGTTCTTTCTCTTTAGGAATGCTTTGGTTTTTCATTTCCTTTTGTATTTCCATATGAATTCCTGTATTTTTTTTCAAGTCCTGTAAAGAATGTCATTTAGTATTTTGGTGGGAATTTCATTGAATCTGTAGATTACTTTTTGTAATATAGTCTGGGCATTTTCTTGAGGCACCCGATGCCTTGGTTGACTGCCCGCACAGGAAGTCTCAACCATCTGAGGGGGTTGGATGAAGAGAGAGAGAAGACTGAGGAAAATGGTGCACATTCAATGCTGCCCAATCAGTGGGGAAGAGTACGTTTTAAAGTTAGTGCTGCTCATTCTATGGAACATTCCACGTAATAGCCATCATAAATATAAATTATCTTTAGTAAGGTTTTGTAAATATTTTCTGCTTTTGAAACTACTACTTACACATATAATGCAGAACATAACCAAAAGGTGTGGTATTTAGTTCTTAAGAATTTAAAGATCCCATTTCACATTGAATCTTGAGTCTCTCAGAGCCAAGATTAAAGTCCAAGAGAGACACACCATGATTTTGGGTCATGTGATACTTATCAATGTACCTTGCTTTACAGAGGCTGGAGAGACCTCATGTCCTCCAACACAGCCTGTGACCAGATTTCTTAACACAGCCTTCTGTTGGGGGTGAATATTCTAATATCTCATAACTGTTGGGACTATGCCCACCGTCAAGTTATGAACTTGATTTCAAAGTTCCTTGGACCAACCTAGACAATGATTTTTTTTCAGTTTCTGTCTGACCACTTGAGGCCTCTCTTGCCTAAGATCACAAGGAAAATAAGTGAAGAGGGTGGAACCCCAATACTTGTGACTTCCCAAATCTGGAATGTGCCCTATGAGGTCACAGCCACTTCTGACAACCACTGTTACCTTTAGAACTACAACTTCACCAGTAGCCCCAAACCCAATGGCCAAGAGCCCTCAAAAGAGAAACTGACCCTGGATTCCACAGCCAGAACATCATGTGCTCAATGCAAACAGTAGAGTCAGGTCAAGAGGAACTTGCCTCCTACCCTTGAGGCTCTCTCAGGAAGACAGGAGGGCTCTGAATGTCAGCCTCTCCTGTCAGGTCTTCACAGTCATCACTGTTGTCCTTATGGTCCTTTTGTCAGTCGCCAGAATCACTACAAGACAAAAGTGAATGAATTTAAAGATCTCCACTGGCCTTAACTGCAAGGTTTAGAGCTGGGTGACACAGTGTTCATCATCTAGGATGAGGTTGTGAGTTGGACAGAGAAGACTGAGGCATACAGAAACAGAACAAAAGCAACTGGTTGTTTCACGGTCACCTTCCTTATGTTACCTTCCTTACAGAGGCTAAAGCAGAGGTGGGAGGGAGCCAGGAACCCGGTACTGAGACTTCACAGTCTTCAAGCAGAGGGAACCCCTGCCATGCTACTAAAACATCTGGCTATTACTTCACTTTTCTCATTTTTTCAAAAGTCAAATAACAATTCAGTTTTAGCTCCACAGCTGGAACTTCCTCATGAAAGACTCTCTTTTTGGATTGGCCAATTGGCCCTGGCACAGAAGCTTGGTCCCAACCAATGGCCTTCTATAGATCTTATATGATATGAATTTTCATCGGGAGAAATGAAAATATGACCATGCAGAGACTTTTTAAAGATTTGTTTTTATTATTTTTAATTGTGTGTGTGCTTGTGTGTATTTTAGTTGTCTGTGCACATGTGTGCAAGTGTCCAAAGAAGCCAGGAAAGAGCCTTGTATCCCCTGGAGGTGGAGTTACAGGCAGTTGTGAGCCATCCAATATGAGTGCTGGGAGACAAACTCAGGTCCTTCACAAGAGCAATATATGCTCCTAATCTCTGAACCATCTCTTCAGACCCCTATAGTAGATACATACAATGGAACAGCACTTGGTAATAAAAAGAAATGAACTGTTGATCCGGATGATAATATGGAGAGTTCACTTATGCTGAGTGAAAGATGCCAGGCAGAAAAATCACGTGCTCTATAATTCCACTTATTTAAAATTATACAAAATACCAATTGACCTGTGGTAACAGAAAGCAGATCAGTGATTGACTGTAGGGACGGTGGGCAAGAGGGGTCATAGGGGACAGCAAGAAGGATAGGTTCCAAAGGACAGGAGGAAATTTTCAGGGGTGATATTTATGTTTTCTGTTAATTACAGTGATAATCTTAAAGAGAGAGAGAGAGAGATGTCAAAGTTTACCAAATGCTACATTTTAGCATATGCAATTTATTATGTGTCACATATACATCAATAAAGCTGTTAGAAAGGTATGTTTATAAAAACAGCATGTGTTTCTGGGTCTGTCACAGGGACAGACTTCTAACACAATCTGTTCAGACCTTCTGACTCCTGAATTTAATCACATGAACTATATTGTAGATCTTTCAAAGATTTGATTGCTACCTTCATTAAATGTTGTACTTAAAAATGAACATGTTTATTTTTACTTAAAATATCAAACTTTTAAAATGTTAACAGCTAATCAATAGCTATTAAAATATGTGAATGTTCAAGAAGAAACATCAGCAAGTACTATGTTGCTTTTGATTTGGGAGGTTGGGGTTGAACCTAGAACCCGGCACAGGCAAGGCAAGCAGCTCTACACTGAACCTCACTCCCAGGCCTCTCACAAACGGTGCTTCAAAGTATCTATTGTCTGATGATGTGCCCCTGCAGCACAGTCTCAGGAGGCTCTAGTGGCCTAAGTGACTGAAGTAATGAAGCTTCAGACAGAGTGAGAAGGAGGCAAGTCCAGGGAGTGGGAAAGGAAGGCAGGGATTGAGGTGCTGAGATCCCACAGATCACAAGCAAGTTCTCAGTTCAACTGTAAAGCTCTCAGAGGTCAGGACTACTCCTCAGCTCTTCAAAAACTGAAGACTGGAGAGATGGCTCAGCAATTACAAACACTGACTCCTCTTGCAAAAAATCTGGGTTCAGTTCCCAGCACCCGCATGGCAGCTAACAACCATCTGTAACTCTAGTTCCAGGGAATCCGATGCCCTCTTCTGACCTCTGCACCCATTGCATACACATGGTACCCTTACACACATACAGGCAAAATACTCTGGGGCTATAGGGAGACCCTGTCTCAAAAAGACCAAAAATACCCAAAAAATAAAAAATAAAAACAATAAAAAATAAATTAAATTAAATAAAAATAAAATAAATCCAAAAAATTTTAAACAAATGAGGAACTGAAACCTGACAGAAAACTTAAATGACTTGGCCATAGACTAGAGGCCACAATTATGGGTGGAATTTTTCAAACCCTTGGTTTCCTACTGTTAGTATAACTAATTAGCATTGACTCAGTGAAATAGCACAGCACTGGTTTATTCTCATAGTTCTCAAACTTGTAAGTCCCAAATGAGTGCTACACAGCCAAAAGCAAGGTGCCACCAGCACAGCCTTCCAGGGGCTTCAGGGGAGACTCCATTCTTGGCCTCAAGCTCCTTGGCTGGTGGCTGCATCTCTCCAGTTTCTCCATTCATTGTTACAGACTTCTACTCCCCCTTTGACCCTAATCTCAGTTGTATGAGAATCCTTGTGATTGAATGAATCCACATCTCATCTCAAATCCTTATTTTAATCATATATATATATATA
>NW_008353747.1:2248952-2284391 GCF_000622305.1 Nannospalax galili | reverse complement strand
GCAATATATTCAAAGTTCCTGGGCCCCAGGACACAGATATTCAGAGGGTTTTAGGAGCAAGAGGAAATCTGCTCTTGGCCCAACTAGTAATTGACTAAAATGAACTGGCAACAGACATGGAGAATAGACAGTAAATTATGGAAGAAAATGAATATCACTTTATTTAATGTGCATATGTGTATATATTTACTATAAAATATGAAAACTCAAAGAAAGTTCAGATGATTAAAGCTTAAATATCCATTTCACAAAAGAAAGGAAAGTGGGAGAGGCCTGTAGGCAAATTTGAAAGGGCAGGAAATAATTTTCAGGAGAGGTGACTGAGCCCAAAGAGAAGGAAATGGCTGGAGACAAAGCTCCTTTGAGTTCTAGGAGGGGTAGCCACAAGTTATGCAAGATGAGGGGTGAACTTCATGCAAACTCTGGTGTCTTACTATGAAAAGAAAGTCTCCCAGGTGATTCCACAGAGCTGTGTTTCAAAGAACAGAGAGAAATCCTGCTTCCACTTGGTAATGACTTTTGAGTTTTTCTTCTCCTGGTTTTTGATGAGCTCACTAGAAAGGGGGTGTGTTCATTACCTTTGTGTTGCTGTGACCAAAACACCTGATTGAAATAACTTTGGGGAGGAAGGGTTTATTTTGGCTCAAGGTACAGTCCATCACAATGAGGAAGACATGTGGAGTTCACAGTGGCAGAAGTGTGTGGCAGCTGTGGTTCACACCATGATGGACCAGGAAATAGAACTAAGGGTCACACTTTAACCTTCAAGGGCCTGCTCTAGTGACCTACACCTGCCAGCTAGGCCCCACCTCCTAAAGGCTTCACAGCCTCCACTCAGAACAGCACCACTAGCTGAGGAACAAGCTTTTAAAACATGAGCCTGTGGGAAACAGTTTAGATGGAATCCACGACAGGCAAAGAGCCCTTCATTAGGCAGGGAGGGCAAGAGAAGTCCCCTTTGCTCTGGAGGCAGCTCATCTGGCCTTCTGATTTCTGCTCATTCAAAAGAGCTGATACCTGAGCACAGCTGCTGAACAAGGTCTGTTTGCCTGTTCTGCTCACCATGCAGTATTGTCAGTCACAGAGAAAGAGTGTGCAGAGTGTATTTATGAGGTAGCCAGTGTTGAGGAGGTAGGGACTTCAAGTCCCAAATCTTTCTTCCCTATGGTAGAGTTTTGAAGCCTTTTTGGGATAAACAAATAGGGTAGGCTTGAATCATGGTGTCTTCAGTTGTCAACTTGACATACCTGGGAAGAGGGAACCTCAACTGGGGAATTTCCTCTGTGAGACTGGCCTGTGAGCATGTCTGTGGGCATTTTCTTTATCTTTTTCTTTCTTCTTCTGTCTTTAAAAAAATTGTGAATTTCACACATTTTGATCATATTTAGATCCCCTCACATATCTGCACCCCCTTTCTAGACCCCTCACCAAATTTACACACACACACACACACACACACACACACACACACACATATATGTATGTATGTATATGTAGCCTTTGCTGTGAGTTCATCCACTGGAGCCTGGTCAACCTACCAAGAGTCTCACCCTTAAATGAGACTAAATTCTGCCTTTCCAGGAGCCATCAGTTACCAGTAATTCTTTGCATAAGGTTGGGGTTTCTTACCCACTTCTCAAAGTCTATGTTGGGATTTTATCTGGCTTGAGCTTATGTAGGACATGCCCATTTTGTTAGCATTGCTGTGAGTTCATATGAGTAACTGACAAGTTGCCTAGAAAACTGTTTCCTTGTGGCCATCTACCTCCTCTGGATCTTACAATCTTTCTGCCCCCTCTTCCACAATGATCCCTGAGCCTTAAGGGGCAGAAGTTTGATATAGATGTGCCATTCAGGGATAAGCGGTCTGCAGCCTGTGAGGCATTTTATTGATTGTTGAGTGGTACAAGAGGGCCCAGCCCACTGTAGGTGGTTCTGGGTTATATAAGAAAGCAGGCTAAAGAAACTAAAATCAGCTGTGATTAATCAGAAGTCAGCATCTTTGAGATGAAAATTCTGGGAAGAATTTCTTCAGGGTCAACACATAGAAGCTGTAGTGGGAGGGGCAAGACTACATAGCAAGCTAGTAGTAGAGCGTGGCAAAAAAAAAATGTGTGAGAGTTTCCCACATGGTACTGCCTTTGGCATCATTAAAAGGTACAGAATTGAGGAGGTCATGGAGAGGGCAGCTGAGGCTTGACTCCATGTACAAGGACTGAGTCCTTACAGAGAGAGGCCCCAAGAGGCAACTGGGGAAGGTTGCAGTGGAGACACTGGGATACTGAAGATTTGAGGACTGTGGGATGACCACCAATGAAAAGTGTGGAGTGAAACTGACCCTGGCATATGAGGCAGACTGTTTGTGTGCTGTAGATGGCCCTCCAAGCCTCCCACCATGTATTTGAACACTTGGTGCCCTGCCAGTGATGCTGTTGGGGAAGTTGTAGAATCTTCAGGAAGTAGAAATTTACTAGAGGAAGTAGGTCACCGGGGAGTGGGCTTCAAAGTTTTATAGCTCAACCCCACTTCCTGTCCATGTCTTAGCCACAAGCTCCTACCATCATGAACTTGGCCATGCTTCCTCATATGATGGGCTGTCCCCTCTCAAACCATGAACTGAGATAAAGCTCTCCTCTTTTAATTGCTTCTTCTCAGGCATTTGATCACAGCAAAGAGAAACGAAACTAATGCAGTTGGTTCGTGTAAACTTTCCAGACTAGAATCGTGTATCCTTTGTCTGTGTATCCCCCATTGTCCACAGCACAGAGCCCACCCATGGGGGCTTAGCAAATGTTTATTCAGTACCCGTGTGGATCAATGGATGGATACAAGCCAGGACCCAGGCAACCATGCTCTGTCGCCTAGCTCTGTGGTGCATGGGTACTCCAGAGTCTCCAGATCCCAGGGCCTGGCCTGTCTCACTACCCAGGAGGTAGCATTGCCCCAGAGCAATATTGACTCTACCTGATACCCACAGCTAGGTTCACTCAGCACATTTGCTCAGAGCTGCTCTAACTTGGCGCTTAGGCTGCACTGAGCAGATAGATGATGTAAGTAAGGGGGAAGGGAGAATTTACCAGAAAGCAAAAACATGGTATATCAAAGATGCTATCTGGGAATGTCTTGCCTCTGACTGATTCAGGCTCCTAGGTCAGTCTTGTCCTTCTATTTGAGGACTCTTTTCATCTGGAGCCCCCAGCCCCTAGGAATATACTCCAAAACAATCATCCATCATCTTGTAAAATCATCATGGTCAGGATAAGCAATGACACCAGGCAGAGCTTTGGCCCACAAGGACCCGAAGGAAGAAATCCCCAGCACTGATGTCAATACTTCCATCTTCTCAGCCTGTACTTATTGACATGGTGGGGAAAACACACTAGATAAGACACTGGCTCACACACTCCAATCCCTGTACACAGATGCAGTCAAGCATGTGTGTACGTATACGTGTACACGTGCAGGCACATATGCATACACTTCAACACATGTGGAGTGGTAAATAGGAGACTTCAGTATTTTTCAAAGCAAACCCAGGTTCTTATTTCTTATCAATAAATCCATTGTTTTGCTTACTGCCTCCTGAGAGGGCAAATGACTTTTAGACCAAAAGTTTATCCTTTAAACTCTAGGCAATGAATGAAAAAACACAGACACCGCAAAAGTGCCTCTAAAGACTCTGAAACATTGGAAGCCAATAAGTTGGGAATTGTTTTGGGCCAAGTGTTTTACCTTTGAGTAGCACTGTTCTGTCCCCAGCATGAAGCAGAGGAGAGTAAAGATAGGGAGGATGGAAAAGAAAATTAGGTCTTCTAAGATAAGATTCCACCTTCTCATGAGTCAGATTCTCACATGCGGTTTGGATTAGCATAGATTTCTACCCTTTCTCACTTTATCTAATAGGACTTTAGAAATGCATGCTGATAGTAAACCAAGTTGGATTTGGGTTTCCTGGGTATTTGGGGCCAAGGATAACACTACCCTTTTCTTGAGCTATTTGACAGTAGCCGCTGCCCTGTGGCCTATGGGACTGACCATACTGAATAGAGCACGAAGATACGGCTGTGCAGGTGATGCACTGATCAAATCCAGGAAACATCCTTCACATTGTATCATGCAGGGCTGCATACATACTGTGACAGTTTCCCAGCAGTTGGCAGTGATGGGTCTTGAGAAAAGAATTCTCCTTTCTAAGTTGCACCAGGCACAAAATGGGCTAGAATCAAGGTTGCACTGTTCAGAGTGTTGGGTCCAACTGGGTGACCTAAGGATCTTTTTCTTAGAAATAGTGCCAGGGCCTTGAACCCCAGATCCTCCTGTCTCTGCCTCTTCAGCATATTCTACCAGTGTGCATCACCACAAATGAACGGAAGACCTCAATCTTATCTGAAGGAATGTTGGCAACTGATTGTGGCTAGATGAAGAACTGATCTTCCTAAAATAAGGGACTCTAGATAGGCTGACTAGACTTAGTGGACAGACTTGCACTGGGGAATGGTTGGGGACACTGACAACCCAGTGGGCCTTAATAGGGATGACTGAATATATGGACTCCATTGGGTGGTGGGGGCAGACTATGGGAGGATGCCAGTGGGGATGTGGGTATAAAGATGATTAAGATTATTTGAGCTGTTATGTATGAAACACACAAAAAATTCAATTAAAAAATTCATTGAAAATAAATGAAACAAAGTAACCTAAAAAAGAAGAAATGGTGGCTGGAGAGATGCTCAGTTATTAAGAGCAGTGGCTGCTCTTGCAGAGGACCTGGGTTCCATTTCCAGCACCCACATGGCAGCCAACAACTCTCTGTGACTCCAGTTCCAGGGAAATCCATCTCCCTCTTCTGACCTCCATGGGCATTGCAAGACACAGGTGCACTTACACACATGCAGACAATACATTCATACACAAAAAATAAAGAGAAATGGTATCAGGAACACAAAAATAATCAGAGGGCCAGACTATCTCAAGCTGTGTCTGTGTGACATGTACACTGTGCTGGTCCAGGTTTGGGATTAAACAAATGGCCTTGGTCTGACAAGGCTAACTGAGTAGTTGAGCATGTAATGACCTCCATCCTGAGCCTAGACAGTGTTCTGGGGTGAAGGAAGGCATGTGGACAAACTATCTTTCCCACATCTATGTCTCCAAAACTAGGGTATAGTATCTGATGCAGCACATGTCACTAATGGAATGAATGATTGATTGATGGGTGAATAAGTGAAGTCTCAAGAGGCACAGGGAACCCAGGACTACTTCCTGTTGTTGGGTACATCCCTCCTTTGATGGTAGGGCTGGGGAGCGGTGAGTTCTACTGTGAAGGAAGACAAGACCTGCCAACTGAATTTGCTGAAAAGATCTCTCACCAGGAAACAGCCCCTAGTGAGTCCCTTTCTGAGGGAGCAAATCTCTCCCTTAATCACTACGTGCGTCCGGCTTACTGTCATCGCTCAGTCCAGCTGTCTGTCCTACCTCTCAGCAAAGCCTATTTACTAAACTCATTTGCAAGTCTAAAATGTAATCACTGGCTTCCTTCTCAGAATTTTAATATTCTAGGAGGACTCCCCAGAGCCAGGCGGGAGCCCCGCACTGGATTCGCTGGGTAGATGAGGTCCAGCCTGGCCACTCCCACACTGATGCTGCTCAGGCCCAGTAAAACCAAAAAGAACATCAGGCTGAGGGCCCAGGCCAAGGCAGAGGCACTTCTGCTGGGAAGGACCAATGTGAGACTAGCCTTGGCTAAGGCCAGACTTAGAAAGACTGAAGTTGTGGGCTGGCCCTCAGGCATGGGGGCTTGTACATGAGTTGTCTCCCCTCACCCTCCCCTGCCCTGGTGACACAATGGCTGCTCACAGTGTCCACACACAGGTCTGCATGTGGGCATGTAGCCCAAGAGCACTGTGGATTCAGAAGACAGTCTGGCTCACAGAAGAATGCAGTGTTGGGCATGTCCAACCTTTTCACCTTGTAATACAACATTGTCATCTACAAAGTTTATGCTTGAGAACTGTGCGATGGAGTTTCAAAAAAAAAGTTGTGTAAAGAATTTCATAATGTTTTAAGTAGATTTATGATTTTGTGTTTGGCAGCACTCTTAGCCACCATGATGACCAGAGCAGCTGTGAGCAGAGGAGCCAAGGCATAGCCCACTCCTTGTTTTAACCCAAACCAACCTCCTCCTTCTTGCGGCAAGTACTTATTGAACAACTGCTGTAGGTCAGGTACTGTGCTAGGTGCTAGAACTATACCAGAGGACCAAGCAGGTGGGACCCCTCTCCCTATGGAGCTCACCAGTCAAGCATGTGAGGTTACTCTCAACTGTAGCCTTGACGGGATTGAGAGACTTCTAAGAGATCAGTAAAGCTTACTCCTGCATCTGTCTGAGATGCGTTTTCAAAGACAATGAGCTCTTGAGGGCTCAGATCTAATCAGTAGTTAATCCTGAGGTAGCTCAAAATATGTCATTATTGGGAAGTATGGAAAGGCAGGAGGTAGGGATTGCTTGGGGAATTAGGTCACTGACCTTGGGCACTGTATCTTTTGTTCCCCTTTTCTTCTTGTTGGTCCCATGACTTGATCTGTTGGGCTCCATCATGACTTTGCTATTATAATGAACTGGCACCTGTGAAACCATGAGACCAAACAAATAATTCCTCCCTTCAGCTTTCTTTCAGCTATTTGGTCACATTGACAAGAAAAGTCTAACACTAGGGGGATGTTACCATGTGGCAGCTAACAACTGTTTGTAACTCCAGTTACAGGGGATCCTACAGACTTTTCTGACCTCTGTGGGCATTGCATGACACGGGTACACTCACCTACATGCAGGCAATACACACATACACATAAAAAAAAATAAAAATATAAATAAATTTTTTGAAAAAGCAATTGCAGCAGAGAGAGTTAGGAGCTCTGCTGGGGCTTCATCAGTGACACCCAACCTAATGCACAAAGATTCCTGCTGGAGAAGTCAGCTAAATCAAGAGTCAGAGGACAAGTGCAAGTTCCCAAGTAGAGGAATCAGCGTGTACAAAGGTCCAGAGGCCAGAGGAATCAGCACTTTGTAACAAGTCAACTTTCAGATTGGCCAGAGCTATGAAGGGACTCCCGCCATCAAGAGCATACTTTACACATTATGCATGGCAGTTACACTCTGGCCAGGGGTGGGGTGGGGGCGGGCCAAGGAGTGACAATGGAGTTTGGGGAATATGTGAGGCTGAAGCAGCAGGGACCAGGAGAATGACCATGTGGGACAACATGGGATCTAAACATTCAAAGTAAACTCCTTCCTAGTCCTCCTTAGTGGTAGTCATAAATGAGGATCAAAGAAGTTAAAACCCACCCCTGAGGTACATTATAAAAATGGGACTTGCATGTTCATTCCTTGTATGATTCCTTTTTCCCCCTACAGGGGATTGAACATGGAACCTCTACATGCCAGTCAAGTGCTCTACCACTGAGCTACATGCCCTAGCCATCATCTCCTTGTAAGATTCTATGAGAACGTGGAGGTCAGGTAGGCAATTAAAAGCAGCTTACACTTTCCAGAGGAGGAGAGGAGATCCAGTGACTCACCAACAGTGACATGATAATGCAATCTCAGCCTTCTATTTCCCAGCACTGAGGCTTATGTAATAATCACCAAAAGTCAAGCTACTAGGCATTTTACAGGTACGGAGACCTAAGTAAGGTCAAACCTTCCCAGGCTGGGCATGGTGGCACACACCTTTAGCCCCAGGTGGAGGAAGGCGGATCTCTTTGAGTTCAAGGCCAGCTTGGTCTACATAGGGTTCCAAGCCAGCTGGGCTACAGGGAGACCCTGTCTCAAAAAGACCCCCCGCAAAAAAGAAACCTTCCCAGTGAGCAAAGCATAGATTTGTGCTCCCTTCATTAAACTTCCCACTGTGCACAGACGAGGAGCCACCCCAAGGCTCCAAGGACTGGCTCAGTGCAGTGGAGGGATGCCACTTTCCGGCAGTGCCTGAACAGAGACAGCCTAAGCCCTCAGTGTCAGTTAAAACCAGAAGCTCAATCTGTTCTGAGAATTTGTTCCTTCAGATTTCTATCAGAACTGACCCCTCAAAGAATTTGCTCTGCATTTATTGAAACTATATATCTAGCATGATGTGGGAAAGGAATAAGGAACCTTATTAGAGCATTTTTCCTTTCTGACCCCTACTGACCCAAAACAGCACACACAACCACAAACACATTATCAGTCTAATCTCACCTGTTATTTGCTACATAAACGGGATAATTCATTGCTTTCAGGGATAGTTATGGGTTTCAGCACTTGATATTTACACACACACACACACACACTCACACACAATTCTGAGTCAGGGCAAGGAAGGATCATGAAGGATTAAAGCTATATGTTTAACTTACAAAAGGAGTCCAAGGCATAGTAAGGTTGGTTATGAGGTTAGGTAAGGTTCGCATTTGTAACAGAAGGCATTCCCCAAAATGACATCCCTACAACTTGATACCCTGGGTTTGTAGACTTTGGAGTCTAAGAGAACTCCCCTGGATCAGCTCTGCTCAGAGCTGAGGGGATCATGCAGAAGTCCTGAAATAGATAAAGCATGGAAGAGCGGATGTGAGTGAAGTGGGGCCATATTCCAAGCCAAGTCCTGTGCACCACATGCAGATGGCTGGGGATTCCAAACTGTGCTGTTGTCCCATCCCTCCTCCCACAGCTGAGTCCCATGCCATCTGAAGAGGAGTAATTACAGGAACACCCTGTGGACCAGCAGTTCCTCGCCAACCTCTGCAAGCTCTACACAGCCCGCTATGGGGCCCTGTGCTCCCCTGTTGCATCAGGCTAGGAGCGGCTGTCTCTGGCTTGCTGCCTAAGTAGGAAAATAAATATTCCAGCTTCAAACAGCAATGGTTACTGGGCCTTCTGTCTGAGAGCCACTGTGCCCTCCACACAGGTCCTACACATCTTTCTTCCAGGAATTTTTTTTTCCTAAGGAAGAGGAAGAGGTAGGGAAATGGGAAGCAGCTTGGAGATGGACATTATTCTTTTCTTAAGGGGGTCTTTGTTGCTGTTATTTCTGTCTTCTTCCTCCGTGGCAAGAAAGCCTCACAGAGCTGCACAAGGGGCTCAGTGCCATGGAGACAATTGTGTTATCAAAGGGAGAGGATTATGGCTCCAGTGGGGAGGGAGCACAGGAGGAGGGAGCAGCCACTGACAAGAGAAGGTGACAAGTCACTTAGGCCGGGTGGCAGGCTTTGAGATGCAGAGACAGGTCTTGTCGCTTGTGAAGGATTGTAGATGTCACCAGAGACATGCTTTTTCCAGAGGAGCTGTCCCCCTGAAATGGGAAGACCTCAAACACAGTAGCTACTACAGGGGTAGTAGACCAAGCAACTGATAGAAAGTTGTTTCCTGACCCAGGTGATGCATCCCTGGCAGAGGTGGGACAGAAAAGGGGCAATCAGGAAAGAAAGGCCAAGAGAGAAGGAAGGGGCCCCCAGGTAGACAAGAAGGAGGCCCAGGAATCCTGGGTAATTCTGGAGAAAGTTCGGATGCTACTGTGCTTAGGAAAGACTCAGTAGACAAAAGCCCCTACCACATTTAGGAAGAACTCAGTAAACAAAAACTATAGAGGGTCGTGTCCTCAGAGGTGGCCTTCGAGAGCCATCATCAAGATACACTACAAACCCACTTGTGTCTGTCTGACCACCAAGTAATTTGTAGGCCACAGCAAAATAGTAGACTTGCTCCCTCTCCCCTGCCATTTTCCTGGTTGACCGCAGATACAGAAGTTACGCAGGCACACTGGGCTTCTCAGGGACCACAAGTAGCAGGGATAGCTAGGCTCCCAGGCACTCCTCAAGAGAACTGCTCGTGTCAGAAGACATCCAAGAAAAAAGGGAATCACTCTGCTTTGGACCTTGGTTTCTTTCTCCGTATGCTAGAGTTCCTTACATACTATAGAGGCTTTCCAGGGTGCTGCTTATAAGGCACTGTGGCCACCTCTCCACCAGAGTTTAGCTTCTGGTCCTCTGCCAGCAATAGGATGCAGTGCCTAACAGCCATATCCCTTGACCCAGAAATAATTTGGGACATGTGCTACTAAAGCTAGGGAGAAAACCAAGCTGGTGTCTCCAAGACAGCTGGTAACATCTTTCAAGAACCCCACACTGTTCTCCCATCTCACCACACCCCAAATAAACAGGGAAGACACATTTTCTGGGCTCTCCTGACACATCTAATGGATATCAGATGGGAGCGTCCGCATAGCAAATAGGAATCTAATCTATCCCCTCGTTCAGCCAAATGGAAGCAGCAGGACACCCACGGCTGAGCCTCTAGCTTCTGGCGGGGGACACTGAGAAGGAAAATGGAAACAGATTATAGTCAGTCTGATATCCAAACAACAAATAGGTATCCCGGAGAGAAATTTGTTTCATTGATGTTCGGGAAGAGATCCGCTGATTTTCTTGTCCCCTCTGCCTTGCTACTTTAATTGAGGAAGTGCTAGTTAAAAAGCTAAAGGGAAAATGAAGTGAAAGCAGGAGCCAAAGGCTGGTACGTACACACACACACACACACACACACACACACACACACACACACACTCAGACACACATACCAGTGCACATGCTGTAGTATACACCCGTCCTAGTGACTCAGTGACTATTGGAATGAACCATTGATTGGGCACAGTTGTGTTCCCAGAGGTTGACAGATGCTCTGGGCCTTCCAGGCAGATAAACTGCAGAGAACTGATTGGCTCTCAGGGTAAAACTTGGGTCTGGAGCCTGGCGATGTCATGTTCTTGAAAGAGGAACTGAGATCAACCAGAAGGAATGTGGACCCTCTACTCATCCAGAGGACCCAGGTTCAGTTCCCAGCACCCACAGGGTAGCTAACAACTATCTATAACTCCAGTCCCAGGGCATCTGTTGCCCTCTTCTGGCTTCCACTAGTATTGTATGCACATGGTTCACTTATATGCAGGCAAAACACTCATATATATTAAATAAATAAATACTTTTTAAAAAACAAATCTCACTTTGGCATTGGTAGAGTACCTTCTTAGCATGCATGAAGTCCTGGGTTTAAGTACCAGTCCTGCATAAACTGGGTATGGTTATACGCAGCTGAAATCCCAGCACTTGGGAAGTAAAGACAGAAGAATCAGAAGTCCAAGGTTATCTATCTTTAGTTACACAGAGAAATTTACGCTAGCCTGAGCCACATGAGATCCTGACTCAGAAACAAATATCTTACATCAGATCCTTAAAATAGAGGGAAAGGGAAGTAAAGCCAAATCTCTGGCAAATTGCCCAAAAAAGGGCATGGAGAGGCAGGATTGATTCAGCAGTGGTGACCCTCCAGGCCTGTCTGTCTCCTTGTCTCCAGGACCACAGTCTGTGTCTGAAGATGGTAGGTAGGCGGGGAGTTTTGTGATGCTATAAATATAGTTTATAGGCTTTGGTTTGCCTTTATGACAGACCTAATAAATAATTTACTGGTCAGTAAAAAAACCAAAGAAACTGCCAGAACCATAGCCTGAAACATCAGAATCACTAACGTTTATGTGGAAGCCGCACGGACCTTACAGGTTTATAACTTGATGAGATATGTTTATGATTATGCAGCCTGATCCCCCAAAGCTAGGAACTGTGTTTGGTTTTGATTTGGGGGATTTTTATGGCGCTAAATCTGGTCTTAAAATCATCCTGCCTCAGCCTCCTAAAGGCTCAGATTACAAGTATGAGCCACCATAACCAGCCCAAACAGTAGAAAATTTAAGAATACAGAATAAAGCACTGAAGCAAATATACATAGAAACAGACATGCTAGCAGAGCTGGGGGCAACAGGAGGTGCAGGTGACGCTAGAGAGGCTCATTACTGGAATGAAGAAGTTGCTGGACTCGGGCTTCCCTACCCCCCACCATCTGCCACAAAGAACCCTCAAAAGGAATGTGGACACTTGTAAAAAGTCAATGAAGTGCACATGATGTGATTAACCTGAGAAACCATTGGAGGGAAACCCAAGATCTAATGAAGAAACCATGAAGGTCCCAAATCTGATCAAGGGAAGTACGCAATTTCCTTAAGAACATCAAATGTGATCATAGGCAAGATCTGGGGTTCCCTAGAACACAGTACTGTAATACCTGGGCTTTTTCCTGCAGCTCTGCCCACACATTCATGTGCTATGTCCCCATGCTCTGCAGAACAGCTGCTCCTGGGCCATCCCAGGGTCTCAGAGTATGCCCACTAGGTATAGGTCTAGGAAGGAAGCCTTAGGAGCAAGCTGGGGTATGTGTGTGTCGGGTGGCGGGGGTGGGGGGTTCCAAGGTTGATGGTAGGAAAAGCACCAGAGTGGGGTTCTCCTAAGCCAAGCCCAGGGCAAGGACCCCACTTCCTAGCACTTCAACAGCAAAAGCCCAAACGGCAGGCATTTGCTGCATAGGTATGGGTAAAAGGGAAGGACATAGAGTAACATAAAGGTTCTGGACTCTAGACAGGTGAGGCATCTGTAGTAGGGGTGAGGGGGTTGTTAGGTCATGGGGCTTTCACCTTTGAAATGGTTATTCACTTTTCCTTTGTCCTATAAAAAAGAGTGCTCCAAATACTGGATAGAAGGCATCTTTCCAATAAAAGAAACGGCCTTTTAATAAATTATTCCTCAGGTTGGAGAGCTGTCTCAGAGTTTAAGAACACTGGCTGCTCTTGATGAGGACCTGGGTTTGGTTCTCAGCACCCACATGGTGGTTAACAACCATCTGTAACTACAGTTCCAGGGGATATGATGCCCTCTTCTGACCTCTGCAGGCATTGCATGCACATGGTGCACAAATATACATGCAGGCAAAACATTCATATACATAAAATAAAAATCAATACAATTTTTAAAAAATAAAATAAACTATTCCCCTACAAATATTTCTTTTTTTATATTTTTGTGGTGCTGGAGAGCAAACCTATGACTTTGTACCTGCGGCATCCTCTGCCACTGAGTTATGACCCACAGCCATCTCTGCAATTCTTTATCAGTATCTTGTGAGTCTAGTTAGTGTATGTCACTCCCCTTTGACCCCAACTGCTGCTAAGTACTTCTTTTCCTCTCTCTGCAGGACAAACGACCTGAGAAAATGAACTCAAAAGAAACCAATGTTTCTTTGGGCCCATGGTTTTAAAGGCTTCAGTCCATGGTGGGCTGCATGGGTCTGTGGTGAGGCAGAGCATCATGGTGGTAGTAACAGCTTGTAACAGAGGAAGTGGCTCACCACACATGGTAGCCAGGAAGCAGAGAGCAGAGTGGCCTGTACTGGCCACCTTCCTCCTTCCAGTTTTGTCCCATTCAGGTCTCCAGCCCATTAGATGGAGCTGCCCACATTGAAGGTATATCTTTCCCTTTCAGTCGCTGTCCCACTTGCTAATCTTCTCTGGAAATGCCCTCAAAGATACACCCAGAAGTGTGCCTTACTAATCTCAGTCCAAACACATTAGTAAATCTAGACAAACCATCACACTCCCTTGACTTTTAACAAGGCCACAACTGGCCTTTGGGATGAGGTAGGTCTCTATTACATAGGAGATCTGCCCATTGTAGAAAGTTCAGCATCCCTGGCTCCTACCCACTGATTGTTGACAATCAACATTGGCTGTCATGAAAATGGCACAAATCCCACTCATTTCCAAACACCACCTCTCCAGGGCACACTGTGCCTCCCTGGCTGGAAACCACTGTTCCATTGACAGTTAGGGAAGGAAAATGTGGGCACAGACATGAACAACCTGGAGACGTATAGACTGGGAAGACATGGAAAGGACACATAAAGAACAAGCAGAAATGGAGAAAAGAAGAGAAATGAGGGACAGCAGGACGTTTGATTAACCCCATACTCCCTTTTAAGAGTCAACCAGAAAAAAAATTGCATTTCATGCTTTCTTTCCATTGGAGAGAGAGAGAGAGGGGTGACATCTGCTGCCACAATTAACCCATTACCCAGGGATCCCCATCCCAGAATCCTTGGGGGCTTTGGAGAGCAGAGCTTATAGTGTTGGCGGAGCTGTGTTTACTCCCTTGCCCATCCTTCCCCTCTCCTGCCCTCTGTCTATTCTGTCCCTAATGGAAGCCAATTGCTGGTAGATTGGGGGCAGGCTGTACTGTGTCTTCATACCAGTTTCCCCCAGTAGGAGTGGGAGGTGGCTGCCATGGTGCAAACCTGAGTGTCAGATTGTGAGTTTGCCAGCTGGTTTCTTGATTCAAGAAGCTCAGTCCAGGGTGGCCTACCCAGACCACAACTCCCCAAGCCCTAGGGGATGAAATGGAGGCTCCCTCTGTGCTACACTCCCCAATTCCTGTCTGGCTGAAGATGAGGGGTTGGATGTGGCCCTCCTAGTGCTCAGCTTCAGTTACACCTTGTTCTAGTGGGCAAGAGAGGGGAAATCTCCTTCTTTGTAGAGAGGCAAAGGACCTTCAGAGAAGACTCAGTTGCCCTGGACCCTGCTTTGCCAGCTTTGTCGTTCTGGAACACAACTCTGCTTGGTTCCTGTGTCCAAAGCCCTGTCTCGGCATCCTGCCCTAACAGCTTGTGTCAGTTACTTTGTGTCATGTGACAAGATGTCTGACAGAACCACTCAAGGGAGGAAAGATTTATATTGCCTCACAGTCTCAGAGAGTCTCTGATGGTCGCGAGGAAGAAATCCCACAGGAGTCAGTTCACAGTAATAGGAGTGTGTAGCTGAGGAGAGTACCAAAGGAAGTGGACCAGGAAGCAGAGGAAACAGAGCAGAACCAGGGGAAGGTATAACCTTCAAACGTCTACTCCCTGCAACCTACTTCCACCAGCCAGGCCAATCCTAAACGTCTATAGCCTCCCCCAAATAGCGCCACCGCTGGGAGCTGGCATTCTAGACAGAAGCCTATGGGGGGACATTTCAGATTCAAACCACAGCTGATCCAGGCAGCTGGCTGAAGGGCCCAAGGACTCAGAATTCCCCGAGGATGCTAAGTAGATGCCCAGAGTGGAGTGTGGCCTGTGACCTTCTCCCACTGTCACCTAAAGTTAAAGGGAAGGGCCTTATCTTCAACTGAGACTTCAGGAACCCAGCTTCATAGCTTGCCTCTGTCTCCCTCCTCTGCTCTGAAAGAAGTTAGCTGTGTCTTTCTCTACTGACTAAACTTCATCACAGGCTCTGGATCCTTAGGGTATGAGCCACACATGACCATATAGCACAGAGGCTGCTAAAATTGGATCTTTCCCATTTTCTGAGCACCCACTACACGTGCTAGCCTCTGCTCGAAGCTCTCAGTGTCCTATGTGGACCTCATAACAATCCTGTGAGTTAGGTACCATCATTAGTCCTCATTTTGAAAGCCAAGGCAACCGAGGCTCAAAGAGGTTAAATGACTTGCCAAGGGCCGCATGCATACATTCTACTCCATGGAGCGCTGACCACAGACTAATAAATACTTAACAGATGAAAGGGTGAATTAAATGTTTCGCTTTGTCTTCAGTGATTCAACCTTCTCACCCACCCTGCAGCCAAACAGGGCTGGCGAAGCCATTTGTTTGCTCGATAAATACGTATTGAACACTTACTCGATTTTGCTCACTGCTGTGAGGGGGTACAAAAAAAGCAGTCATTGGGAAAGTTAATGGAAGCATTCAACTAATAAAAAGTTAGCAACATTCAACATTAACTTGAATTAATTTCAAGGTTATCTGTTTCCACATTCAGCTAATTAAATGTTAGTTAAATGGTCCATAGCTAGTTGACTACAGGAACGCAACAAAGAGAAGGTTGAGCTGGAAGTCAGGGCTACCAAGGGTCCTGGTTTCCAAAGCCTTACCAGCCACCTTTCTGTGTGACCCGGACAGGACCCCGGACCTTCACAGTCACCTACATCTCCACACTGGGCTGAGCAAAACCTTGCCATTCCTATCCTAGTCACAAGCATTAGGAAAAACACATGAGTGCAAGATTTATGAACCCTGAAGCTCCAGAAATACACGAGATGATGTTCCTTTTTGAAGGTTGGAAATTAGTCAACTGACTTAGTATTTAATTTTTTGGGGAGGGAGGGAAAGCAATAACGGGCAATTTGTCCATACGCTCATAAATTTACTTGAAATTCACCCTGAAAAGAATTTGTTCTCTCCATATAATTTGCAGAATGACAATCTAACAATGTTGCTAGACTGCCATGGCAAGGATTTTTTAATTTGCTGATAGCAGAGAAGGGAAACCATAATTAAAATAAGGCAGGCCAGTGGCACGGTTTAATGCCAATAACCTAATCATGGCATTTGAATCTCAAGTTTCCACACTTGGCACTCTACAGGAATTGGGTACCTTTTATTCTGTCCAAGTATATTATAAGCTCCCTGAGGACAGAGACATACTCCACTACCTTTCACCCCAGAAACCTCCCATGACCCAGGACAGTACCTTCTCAAAAGTCAAGAGCATGTATTATTTTATTTTATTTATGTATATGAGTGTTTTGCTGCATGTAAGGGCACCATATGCATGCATTACCCATCGAGGCCAGAAAAGGCCATCAGAGTCCCCTGGAACTGGAGTTAAGAAGGGGTGTTAAACTATCATGTGGGTTCTGGGAACCAAACCCCAGTCCTCTATCAACAGCAACCAGTATTCTTAATCGCTGAGCCATCTCTCCAGCCCCTGCAAGTGAATTTTTATCGCACACATTTGAATACTAAAGGAAGCTTGGATTGGGATCACATTCAATCAAAAACGCTAAAAAACTTTGTTCTGGTTTAAGTTTCATTGAGAGGTTATTCAGAGAAAAGAAGGAAAGAAATGAAGCTGATGTCTTTGGGGATATGATGGTTGATTTTATGTGTCAGCGTGAATGAGCTAAGAGAGGCCCAGATAGCTGGTGGAATGACTTCCGGGTGTGTCTGTGAGACCGTTCTCAGAAGAAATACAGCATTGCAATCAGCAGGCTGAGTAATGAACTCATCACCAGTACAGACTGGGATCTCTCAAGATATTGAGGGCCTGAATAGAACAGCAAGGTGGGGACAGGGCAATTTGCTCTCTCTCCTGCAGTGGGTTCAAGCACCTTCTATTGCCCGTGGATATCTGGTTCTCAGGTCTTCAGGCTTAGACTAGAAACTGTCCTCGGGCTTTCTTCATTCTCCAGCTTAAAGATGACACATCATGGGACACCCTGGCCTGTTGAATAGCAGGAGCCAACCCCTCATAGCACAGTCTTTCTATATAGTCTATTGTTTCTCTGGAGAATGCTGCCACAGAGGGTGGGGTGTTGATCACAGATTAGCAGAGCCTGTAGTAGCACTGTTGGCAACTGGAAGTCTAGTAGCAGATAATGTTCATTGATTTGCTTCTTCTTTGTCTGACACTGTTTAGCTCATCTAATTCTCAGTATAACTACAAAGTATTACTACAACATAGTCTTCTTTTACAGATAAGGAAACAAATATAAAGTAAGATCAAGAAGCCCCAGGCCCCAAATCTACCCAAACCCATAGCTAATGAAGAGTAATATTTGTACAGATTCCAAAGCCCCATGTTTTTAACTACGGTGAATAAGCACATGGATGCAGCAAGAGGAGAAACAGGTCATCTTGTTTACTACTCAAAATGCAAATGTTCTGCTAGATGTGGTAGCACATGCTTATAATCTTAGTGCTTGGGAGGCTGAGGCAGGAAGATCTCAAGTTCAAGGGTAGCCTGGGTTACTTAGAGACCCTGTCTAAAATAAATAAATAGACTGTTCTTCAACTTTCAGCAAAGGAGAAAGCCAATCATTATGTTTTTTCATCATGTAGGTCTAGATTCATGCAAAGAATGACCCCACTGAGAATACTTGGCTTTTGGCCAGAGTCAGAAAAAATGTCTTCCTAATTGACTATGTCTAATCTAAGTTGGGGCAATATTGACTTAATTTTGTAAACCTCAAAGTGTGTTAAGAGATAAGGTAGGTGTCAGGGCTGTTGTACAAACCAACAAGAGGCTTTCTAGGGTTGGAACTTTCTGTTCCTTTCAGTTATAAACAAGTACAATATGGGGCTGGAGAGCAGGAGAAATTACTTGGCTTCTGACCAAGTATTTTTCATAGCAGCATCTTTTAATTTCTCTTTCTTGTCTTGAGCCAACAACAGGGGGAGATCGATGTCTGACAAGCCACAGTTCTTGCTCAGAAGGCCTCTCTGTGGGCAGGAAAGTGCACACACACAGACACACACACACACACACACACACACACACAGAGTCACCTTAATGGATCTGAAGACACATAATATTTGCAGTTCCTAATAGACTCAATCTCAGTGGGAGATATACCTTCAAGGTTTCCAGAAAAAAAAAATCTATGGTGAGAATTCCTTCCCTCCTTCCCTCTCGCCCACCTTTTTCTTTCTTCTTTCTTTCTTTCTTTCTTTCTTTCTTACTTTCTTTTTCAGTACGAGGCATGGAACTCAGGGCTTCTGCGTGTTAGGCAACTGTCCTACCACTGAGTGGCATCCCCAGCCCTACACTGAGGATCCTGAATGAATGAGTGAATGAGTGTATGTTTATCATTTATAAACTCCAACAGCATAGTTCTTAAAATGCTTCAAGTCTCTTAACTTTAATGCAAGTTCAAGGTACATTGTTGAATTTAAACTGTGATCATTGTTTAAATACAATGACAAGATAATTAACCTTTCAGTTCATTAGTTATGGGTTGATATTCTTTCCCAGAGAGCGTGAACTATTACCTCTACCCACAAGGAGTTGAAACTTTCAGGTAGAAAATCAGAGATGATTTCATGGAGGAAAGTACCTTAGAAAGTTCTGAAGAATAAGCAGGCATTTACTAGGTAGGTTTGGAAGGAAAATGGAGGAAAGAGAAAAATATAACCTCAAACCTAGAACTGAGTTTACAGAAAAGAGACCAGCTTAATTCGGGGAGAAGTTCATTTGTGCAGGGTGTTGGGATGGTAGGCAAAAAGATTATGAAAGTAAACTGGGACCAGATTGTGCTGCATTTGACTCTCAAGGTAAGACTTCCAGCAAGCTAGTGTGTGGTGGTGCCCACCTATAATCTCAGCACTCGGGAGGTTGAGGCAGGAGGATCTTGAGGTGAGACCAGCTCAAGCTATATAGAAAGACTGTTTAAAAAATAAGAAAGGTGGACTAGAGACTTGACTCGGCGGTTAAGAGCACTGACTGCTCTTGCAGATGACCTGGGTTCGATTCCCAGAACCCACATAGCAGCTAACAACCATCCTAACTCCAGTTCCAGGGGATCCGACTTCCTCTTCTGATCTCTTCGGGCATTACACAACATGGGCAATATACTTATATACATAGAGTAAAAATAATACATAAATAAAGCAATAAAATTTAAAAATTAAAAAGGTAAGGTCTAAGGGGTTTGTTCAGGTTGCTAGAGGGAATCATTGAAGGTTAGTGGACAAGGAAGAGAAATGACACATTCATTTGCTCCCTGTCCCTGTTTTGTTTTCTTGAGAGCATATGATCTTTTCTGCAGGATACCATGTACAGCCCAGACTGACACCAAAATGATTCTCCCAGGCAGTGCCTAACCTGGCTGTGTCTCCCGCCTGCTCTCCGTGCCCAGAAAGCTCTCACACAATCTCCTCTCTGGGCACAAGGCCTGGGTCAGCTTCCCTGAGCTGCTCTCTTAACTCCTGATTTATTGAACACTCTCCATGGTGCTTAAGCAAGACTCACCATTCTGCAGCAGCTAAAATTCAATAATAGCATACCTTTCTTGAGGTCCAGAAAAAGAAGTTAATTGATGATTGTCTTAATTGTAAAATTTTCATCTATAAATTTATTTTTAAATATTGGCCTCTGCTACAGCTTACCTTTAATAGAATCTAATATGAGCTACTATTTGATTTAGCACAAAATTTTATTTTTAATTAGCCTGAGCTTTGGAGTTGGGTCCATCTGGATAGGAATTCTTTGTCCACCACTTACTTGTTCCATGACCTTAGGCAGATCGATTGCCATTTCTAAGCCTTGATACACTCATCTACAAAATGTAGGCAATTATGCCTTTGCGCTTGGATGTTGTGAGAATTAAATAAGATTAAACCATGCAGTGCCTAGCCAAGTGGTAGACATTTTGAAGAACTCAGCAAATAGTCTAGCTCATAGCTCCCTCTCCTGTTCTGTTCTATTTTTCTACTCTTGGGATAAATTATGTGCTTTATGCTAAGGAAGACTTATCAGCATTTTGTGTTATTCTATAAAGAGAGAGGATGATAATCTGTAAAGAAGACAAGAAAGACATGGTGTCTTAGTCTTACCTTGCTATGACAAATATCTGAGAGAAATAATTAAATGAGAAAAGATTCATCGCGTCTCACGGTTTCAGAAGTTTTAGTCCAGGTTACCTAACTCTGTTGTTTCGGAGCTGTGGTGAGGCAGAGCATAATGGTGGAAGGATGTGGGAAAACAACAGTAAGAGAAGAAGCAGAAGGAAGAAGAAGGAGCCCAGGATCTATATATCCTTAAGGGCACATTCCCTAGAGACCTAGTGACTTCATCCAAGTAGACTCCACCTTCCACAGTTCTCCCACCTCCCAACAGTCTATTGAAAATTTGAATCCATCAGTGGATTAATGTGTTGATTAGCTCATAGCCATCATGATCCAATAATCTCTCAAAATCCCCTAATAGACACACCCAGAGATGAGCTTTACTAATCCCCTAGGCATCTCTCAATACAATCAAGTTGACACTATTAACCAACACACCTGGGTTCAAATTCTGACAGCTCTTCCTGGCAGTGTGACCTTGGGCAGGATGTTTATCCTTTCCAAGCTTTAGAGAAAAGAACCAGTAAGAGATATATCCATTCATGATGAGACAAGAGAATTTACTATGGGAATTTGTTCATGTAATTATGGAGGCTGGGTGGTCCATTGTCTTCTGCAAGCCAGGGAACTGGGAGAACTGGTGGAATAACTCAGTCAAGTTCAAAAGTCTGGTAACTGGGGAGGTGACTGAGAGCAGTGGGTGAGGATGGGTTGATGAATTCCAGAGTCTGAAGGCCCCAAGACAGGAGCTCTGATATCTAAAAGCAGAAAAAATGAATTTCTCAGCACCAGAAAAGAGGTGGTTTGTCTTTCCTCCCTTTTGTTGTATCTGCACTACTGGTGGGTTGTAGGCTGCCCAGCCATTGGTCATTGGTGAAGGCAATCTTCTTTACTCCATCTCCTCAGTCCGTTGTTAATCTCTTCTAGAAAAAAAAAAAAAAAAAAAAAAAAAAAAAAAAAAAAAAAAAAAAAAAACACCCTCACGGCTGAATATAGAAATATACTTTACCAGAAATCAGGGCATCCCTTACCCCAGTGAAGCTGTCATGTAAAACTAACTATCACAGGGGCCTGAGAGATGGTTCAGTGCTTAAGAACACATATTTCACTTGCAGAGTACCCTAGTTCAGTTCCCAGCACCCATGATGGACAGCTCACAACCACCTATAACTCAAACTCCATAGGATCCAATGCCCTCTGCTGGACTCTGTGGGAACCTGCACTTACACATGCATATACATGCACACATATACATGCAAATTAAAAATAAAGCTTTTTTAAAAAGTAACCATCACAAACACCTATCACATGTGGTTACTGTGGGATTACATTTGTACGAATAGGCAGTGCTCCTTATTACCATGTCTCTTAGAGCAGGGCTCAACAAATGTGTAGAGCATTAGAAGCTTCCTGCAGCCAGCCTGGCAAGTTTGAAGACCATGGGACTCAGTCCCTTCCCCTCTCAAGTTTACTGTTTGCCTCCTTCTTTCGTTGATGGTTTCCATGCTCCTTGTACTCTGCTTGTTCGGGGGAGGCATATTGGAATGATTAACCACTTTGTCACTCAACACTGACAGACATGTCTTAGAAACCTGGTAGAATTCATGTCACTTTCAAGTCAAGTGACCTCCTGAGGAAGCAGGGGTGTAGACTCAATGAGAAAGTGCAAAGGAAGCACTTAGAACAGCACCCCAAGGCAGCTGTCCCCGAGAGGATAGGTGATACTAAGAATCCATGGTGTGCTGTGTGTCTTTCTGAACTCTGGGACCCACATCCATCAGCTCTGCCAGTATGGGCTCTTTCCACTCATCTTTGACCCTTCTCTGTATTCATATTCACAAAGTGCACTGCAGTATTGATCCTTTTATCTATGATGAC
The DNA here is from genome assembly GCF_000622305.1 of Nannospalax galili. Lineage (NCBI taxonomy): Eukaryota > Metazoa > Chordata > Mammalia > Rodentia > Spalacidae > Nannospalax > Nannospalax galili. The sequence goes on along the minus strand of NW_008353747.1, from coordinate 2,262,208 downwards.
AACAAAACCACAGGTCTTTTAAAAGCACATCTGGAAGAGGGTTCTCATTTCCTGGGGGATGCTTAGAAGTCCCCAAGCAGGACAGAGGAAGGCAAGGCCAGGCCAGTGGGCCAAGGCCCTGAAAGCCAAATAATTTCTCCCCTGTCCTTTGTCCATTTTACTTAAAGCAAAGCTCATAGTTATTTCTTTCCCTTAATCAAAGCAATTGTTATTTCTACTAACTTTCCCTGTAGACATTAATTATCTGCTAAGCATGCTGGGGTCTCATAGAAATCAGTTCCCCATAAGATGAAGAGGTCCCTAAGCAGCACCCCATTAGGGAGAGGTAACCATCCTCTGTTCTCTCTAAAGGAGAATCAGAGGTTGGGGGCCTCAGAAACTTAGCTTCTGAAAAGAAATGATCCTGTCTTCCTCAATCCCAGGGAAATGTCCTTGCTACAAAAAGGTCCAAAATGTTGGGACAATGGCTTTCTTTCGTGTTTGCTTTGTCTATTTGCAAGTCATTGACCCCACATCACCTCACCTACTGGAGTTGGAACGACCTTAGGAGTAAAAACAACCTGGCTTGGCTTCTTCATTTCACTGTGAGGAAATAAGGTTCAGAGAGTCTGAAGCTGGTTCAAGGTCATTGGAACTGCACTTGGCTGAACCAGAATGAGACTTCAGGCCACCACAGAGTTCCTTCCACAGCTCACAAAGGGAGACTCAGCCTCTGCTCTGAGAACAAGCACAAACACAGGGTAAACCCTAAGCCCACCCATTTCCCACTTAGCATCTATTTGTTGCATGCCAGATAGGGTGCTAGTCACTTTCATAGATATTACTCCATAGATATTATAGTTATCTCATAGATATTATTGTCTGGACCCATTTTGGATCCTTGCTGGCACCCCCTCATACCGGTTGATCAGATAAATGTGGGTGGTTGCTTTGTTTTGTTTTACTTCACCTGGGAAGTCATATTGTAGAATGGAAAGAAAGCAGGCTTGGAAGGCAGTCTAGGTTTGGATCTCATCATTACTGCTTCTCAGCGTCTCTCCTTACAGCTCTAAGCTTCACAGTCCATATCTCCAACACAAAGAACTTCATTGGAGTAAGTTAAAGGTTTAAAGTTATTCTATATGAAGGATCTAGGACCTCTAGAAGGTGCCAACCAAGCACAATAGCTCCTGTCACTGGACCCGCTATTATTACCATCATTAGCTATCTTCAAGGTGCTGAAAACCTCAGCAGTCAAGACATAGGTATAAATAACCATGAGGCAAGGCAAAGCATGAAAGACTTGGTGGAAGGGATCAGTGAGGAGCTTCTGGGGCTCTAAGGGTGACTGTTAGGTGTTCGAATGATGTGAGGCTTCCTAGAACAGAACAGGTGTCCCTGTGGTTGAAAGGAGCCCAATGATGGAGGGAGAAATGATGCTGGGAGAAGAGCAAGGATGCATGTGAGGGGTGAGAACATACATCACGTACTCGTAAGGAGGATGTGAATCTAGGGTGTCGGGGGGAAAGGGAAGTTTAGGGAAGGGGCAGAAGACGAATATCAAAACAGATAGGGTCTGAATTATGGAACTGGTGATGAGGACATAAAGAAACATTTTATACCAAGTGGTAGTGGGCAAAGAGCTAAGACTGAATGTAATTAATAGGACCAAGTGTTCGATGTACTTTGGCAGGTAGACGTCAGAGAACAGAAAGACCTGCAACAGACCCAATGAGAGTAAGCGGAGGTTCAGCAAGGGATAAATTGGAGAGAGAAGAAAGTGGACACAAGAGAAATATCAGAGGTAAAATAAGAGAACTCCATGGATTAGATGTGAAATAGCAGAGAGAGAAAACAGGGCTGCATCTTGGAAAAAGGACCAGGGGTCTGACCGTGTGGACAGAGCTAGTGTGAAGAAAGATGTAGAAGAGGACAAGTAACTGAGAAAGGGATCCTGGACAGAGCCAAAGCTCCTGTGCCTTGGTCAGGACATAGAGGGGAAGGGTAGAAAGATACACAAACACACGACAGCAATTACGTTGGAAAGGACAGTTAAATACATTCATTGATTCCCCGCCTTCATTCCTAAGACTCCCATTGAGTGTCTACTGCCTACCAGACAGAATGCTGGTACTTCTTAAATTGCACTAGGCTTCCCATAAATAAGTGGGGGAGTCCTTAAACACTTGTTTAAAATGCCAATTTCTTTGTCCATCCCCTCTCCAAAGATACCACTTCTGGGTCTCTTCCCATGGTTCTTTGGGGGAGGTCCCAAAAATCATGATTTAAAAACAGAAAATTAGAGCTGGGCATGGTGGCGCATACCTGTAGTCCCAGCACTTGGGAGGCAGAGACAGGCAGATCTCTGTGAGTTCAAGGCCAGCCTGGTCTATATAGTGAATTCCAGGCCAGCTGGGGCTACAGGGAGACCCTGTTTTAAAAAGACAAAAAAAGAAGAAAGAAAATTAGAAAATTGCAAGAGTTTTGAGGAGGCAGCTGAGGCCCTAGATTTGTACAGAACCCAAGCTGCCCCTTGGTAGTTGGCCTACGAGTAGTGGGACGAGGCAGTAAGCGGAGCTTACCCATTCTTGGGATGGACAAGGATGGGTGAGAAAATAGCAAGGGAAGGGAGGCAGGTACTGCAAGAATCACTGAGAGGTCATGTCACATGGTTCAACTCTAATCTCCAGAGCTCGCACATTCTCATTTCTGATCTCCTACCCCTTAAAAATACTTGTAAAAATTCTAGAAATCTAGGTTTCCTACAGCTTCTAAACTTTCCTTTACCTCTGATATTTAATTACACTGACACCTAAAATATACCAAACAAACAGACCTGTTCAATTGAAGAGTCAGTTCTTCCCATGATGCCTAGTGTTTATAGAGATCACAGTTTTCAGATAATTTCATGCATGCTATTATTGCATATTAAATTAAATTAGCATTTCTCAAAAACCCATAGGCTACTAGCACCAGCATCACCTGGGAACTAGGTAGAAGTGGAGATATGGGTCCCAGTCCATACCTACTGGATCAGAGTCACCTAGAGGTGACTTAACATGCTCTGGGATGATGCCTAGTTCCTGGCACAGAGCTTCAGAAACTCATGGAGATTCACTAGTAAAGGTATATTTGCTATTCCTAACACTTCCTTTGGCCATATTAGAGTTTATTTATGCTAATGCTTTGGGTGTGAAGGGCAAGGCTAGTATACCAGAAAGACCAGTGTGGGATTAGACTTGGAACTCAGTCCCAACCCCCAACCTCTGGAGAAGAAAGAACTGAAGACTGGGTTCAGTCACATGGTCATTGATTAAATCAGTCATGCCCAGCTAATGAAATTCATACAAAAACTCTGGACAACAAAACTCAAAGCTAGGGATCTTCCTAGTTGCTGAACACACAGACATGCTTAGAGTGTGTGAGGCTGACTAGAGTTCTACCACCACCAGCCCGTAGTCCACTTGGCTAATCCTGAGTTGCATCCTTTGGTACAAAGCTGTTGTCACATGTATGTTCTTTTAATGAGATCTGTGAGTTGTTCTAAAAAACAGTTGTGCCTGATGGGGGAACCCATGGGAACTCCCCAATCTGCAGGTAGGTAAGACAGAAGTACCACTACACTAGCAATGGGATGCAGAAAGTGCTACCCCAAATCCACCTGGCATGTTGTGTATTTTAAACTGAAGGAAACAGAAAACCACAGAAGCAGGGAGGTCTCTCTTGAAGGACCACAGAAACTACAATTCCCTCACCATTCTGTCCTGAAGAAGGCCCTAAAAGCCTTCTTTGCTACTTTGTTGAGACAAAACAGTTGACAAAAGCAAAGTTAGGAAGAAAGGGTTTATCCTGTCTCATAGTCCAAGTCCAGTCCATCATGAGGAAAGGCCTGATGGCAGAAACGTGAGGCGGCTGGTTACATGGCATCCTCAGTTAGGAAGCAGAGAGAGACGGGCGGTGCTCAGCTTATGTTCTCCTCTTTATTTGGTCCAGGACCTCAGCTCCTAAGATGGTGCTGCCCACCTGCCGGTTTGGTCTTCTCTCTTCGCTTAAACCTTTCTGAAAACATCCTCATAGACATACCCAGAGGTGTGTTTCTATGGTGATTCTAAATCCAGTCAGCTGACAAGGCTATCACAAGGCCCTAGGAAGCTAGGAAAGTCACTCCCGGACCTTCTGCCTCCTTCCCTGAAGGCTTCATATGGTAGGCGTCCTGATCTCTGCCCAGACAGACGAAATGATACTCAGTGACACCCACCTAGAAGAATTTGAAAAGCCAGACCTTCCTAAGTGGCTCCACCTGGATACCATTAGATTACACCTTTCTACCCCCTAACCACACTTCCTTACAATGCCCACAAAGATGTATAGTTTCCCCTAAGATTGAACCCAGTGCTTCCCATGTGTTGCACACATGCTCTATGACATTGTCATACCCCTAAGTCTTGCAAAATTTTCAGTGAGTAAATGCATGTGTTTTTCTCTTGAGTAAACCTTGAAGAGGGACACTTTTTCTGTATATACCAATGTGTCAGTCAGCTTCCCACAAAGGGAACAAACACCCAAATCAACAGCTGACAACTGACAAGGACAACTTTGCTTTGGCTCATGGTTTCAATAGCTTTTGTGAGTGGTCACGTGGCCCTGTCACTTTGAGCCTGTAGTGACACAGTTCATGGTGGAAGGCACATACAGCACAAGAAGCTGCTTACCTCATGGCATCTGGGAAGCAAAGAGAGAAAGCAAAGAAGGGCCTGGGTCGCCCATGTTCCCTTCAAGGATGCTCCCAAGGGCCTGACTTCCTTCCACTAAGTCCTGTCTCCCAAAGGTTCTACCACTCATAATAACACCATTCTGGGATGAAGCCTTTAACACATGGGCCTTTGGAGGGAACATCCCAGAACTAAACTACAGTGACTAATATATGCCTTAAAGAGTTGCAAATAACAAGTCTCCGTTACCTGAAGTAAGAGTAGTCTCGTCGCTGACCTTCTTAAACCTTTGCAATCTGATGCTAACACCTAGTGGTTAGTGCCAGAATAGAAATTAACTGCGAGATCTTTGGCTGGGGTCAGAACCATGACCAGAACCCAGGAACCATAGTCTCATATCAGCCAATCACAATCTTGAAAAGCTATAGATCAACTTTACAGATGGGGAAACTGAGATATGACAGGAAGAGGGTGAAGGACCCCCCCAGCAGGAAGAGAGGCATTCTGGGGCACCACAGGAATATGAAGCCAGGTCCAAGACCACGCCCCTTCTCTCCAGTTTACAGATACCTAATGGCCAACCATGCCCAAGAATCTGGGGTGCTGACATCTCCTCACTGAACCCCTCAGGACTAGTTCCCTGGTGGTAATAGCAAATAGCTGAGGCTCTCTGGCCTTTGAAGGTTTAAATTATGCCTCTCTGACTATGTGTGTGTCTGTGTAATCCTCAAAGATTTGTAATTGTGACAGCCTAGGAAAATTACAGGTGACTCGAAGCAATTTAATGATAATAAAAATAAAATAAAAACAGTAAACAGCACTGCTGCTGCCTCTAATTTCCCAGCTTCTTTATCATATAAATGCCTCCTATTCTTTTCCCCATAGACAATTAATGAATCTGCAATTGCCAGTGGATGCTGCGTTCGCTTCTTAATTCTCTGTTGCAGCCCCTCCTGGCTATGGCAGTCACAGTTCTCCCAGGGCCAGCCAGACATCAGAAGCACCTCCTCCAAGATCACTACCTCCCTTCCTGCACACAGCACACTCCTCACCCCAGTGGCCCGGGGCTGGCTTCTCCAGCCAAGTTTCTCCAGGAGCCCTGCTGATTTGAGCAACCACAAATTGACCTTCTCTCTGGGTGTCTCCTTGCCTCCCTCCTGGCGTTAATATGCGCCTTAAAGAGCTGCAAACTCAACAAGTCTCCCTTATGCAGGTTAATTCTGAGCGCAGCCAAGCTGTGATCAAATGACCTTTACCCACTTCCCTGCTAATTTTGATGGGCAGCTCCATTTTCCTGCTCCCTCCTGATCCCCTCTTGCTCTAAATTGGAAATCTATCAATTTTCAAGGCAAATGGAAAATAAAGACACACAGGCAACACACACCAACACAACACATAGTTGTTGAGACCCTAGCCAGACTGAGCCAGTTTTATAAATCTTAAGACTTCTAGATATTAGAACAAGGTTATAGCTACATCCTGAGTTGATGCCAAAAGCAAATAAAGGTTCTGAAAAAAGAATCCCTTCCTCCCAATCTTATTTCTTGCTTTATCAGCGGGGGTACAACAGCAACAAATCGAATGATAGCAATAAAAACCAACATTTATCAAGTGCTCACTACTTACCAGTCACTTTTCAGGGATTAGCTGATTTAATTTTCTTGTCACTGGAATGACATGAAAACTATGATTATTCTCATTTTATAAAAAAAAGAAGCCGAGGCTGCAAGAGATTCTGGAAAATACTGAAGGATGTTCGCACAGAGAGAGGCAGGGTGAGCATTTGAACCTGGATGATGTGGTTCCAAAGTCAAACCTAGCTTTGTAGGTTTGACTACATGGACACACTGGACTTCAGTTTCCTCAACTGCAAAGTCAGGACAGGAAGATTCACCCCACCAGCCTTCTGGAGGACGTGCTCGATGCAACAATGATTTGAAAGCAACAAATTATTATCAGTGCCCTGTTATCAGAATTACTGATATTAATTCCCTGTACAAATAGTTCCTGATTGCCTACTGTGTCCCAGGCCTGCTCTTGGTGATACAACAGTGACCAGAAAAGATAAATAGCTTTGCCCCCAAGATGTATACATTCATGTGACAGAGACAGACAAGAGACAAAGAGGGTATACAGTACGTCAGATGTAGCTCAATGTTGGGAAGGAACTAGAACAGGAGGAGGATCTACAGTGAGAAGATGGGAGGGCTGTGGCTTTACCAATGATTGGTCAGGGAAGGCCTCCAGAAGAAGGTGATCCTTGGACAAAGGTCTAAAGAAGAGGAGCCAAACCCTTATCCTAGGAAAGAATATTCTAAGCTGTGAAAATACCAAGGACAAAGACGGGCAGAAGCAACAAAAAGGCCAGAACAGGTGGACTAGAGAAAGGAAGATGAGTTCAGGGAGGGGAAGCCGGCACACACACAGGCTGTCTAACCCCTTGCTTACACTACATGTCACAGGAAGCCATGGGGAGCCACAGGGGCATGCGAGGATTGGTGCTATCTAACACTTGTTAAAGGATTGCTCTGGTTTCTACAGCAGGGCAGGGAAACCATCAGGCAACTCTTACCACCAATACAGGGGGAGCGGACAGTGAATATAGTCACGGACTTACAGGCAGTGTATAAAACAACAAGGAGAGCAGGGCTCAATGGTACACACCTGTTAATTCTAGCTCCTCAGAAGGCTGGGAGGATGGTGAGTTCAAGGTCAACCAGGGCTACTGAGTGAATTTGAGAGGAACTTGAATACCTTAGGGAGACCCTGTCTTAAATTTTAGAAGAGGAGCCAGAGCTACAGCTTAGTATTAAAGCACATACTGGGACTGGAAAGATTGCTCAGTGGTTAGGAGCACTGGCTGCTCTTACAGAGGACCCAGGTTCGATTCCCAGCACCCACATAGCAGCTAACAACCATCCATAACTCCGGTTCCAGGGGATCTGACACCCTCTTCTGACCTCCACAGGCATTGGACAACATGGCTGCACTTACATACATGCAGCAATACACTCATACACACAAAATAAAAATAATAAAACATTTTAAAAAAGAGAATGGGGTGATAAATGCAGCCAATGAGCAGAGGGGAACCTGGAGAGATAATGTCCTGAAAGGCTTGTGAAGGAAATGTCTTGAGAAGAAGAGTCCTCAGCTGTCTAATGTCAGCCACGAAGGAAGTTAAACAAAACGAAGAACTGACATTGGATCAAGCAAGTCAGAGCCCACTTTTGACCTTGGCAATGGTAGAATGAAGCACAATTGAAATTGGTTAAAGAAAGAATAGACCAAGAGGAATTGGATGTACAGTTACAGATAACTCTACTGACGTTTTGTAAAAGGAAATGTAGAGTGAGGAGAACTTTTTCAAATGTGAGAGAAATGACAGTATGTTTTATACTGTGAGACACAACAGATCAGCGAAGTGGAACTGGCGGCATGGATGGAGCAGGGAAAACTTCAGTCTTGTTCTTAGAGATGTGGGGGATGGGTTGGGTAGATTGATGAAAGAGCTAATCTTGTCCAGGAGCATGAGCGCTTCACCTGTGGGGATAGGAAAAGCAGGTATGTGGTCAGAAATGTAAGGGTGGGCAGGGAAAGGGGTGGTGAGGGGAGGCCATGTCATCAGCAGAAAGCAGAGAGGGAACAAGGCCCTGAAGGGAGGAAGAAAGGAATAAGACCGGCCTGGAGGAGAGCCAGAGATGAGGGAGCAGGAGTGGGCAGTCAGGTGTGGGGCAGCCCTCAGAGCCTAGCTGGGTGCAAAAGACCAGTCAGTCTGTCCTCTAGCTACATGCAGCTGTACATGTGCAAGCCCAAAGCCCAAGCCCAAGCCCAAAGCCCAAGCCCAAGCCCAAAGCCATCAGACAGCTGGGCTTGATCAGGATTGGGGTTCTGCTCTCCAAGCACAAGAGAAGATGAGCAAAGGAGTTGAAGGGTGTACAATACAGTGGTCACAGGGACAGAATAGAATTTAGGCTAAAAAGGAGAAACAGCAGAAGGAACAAGGGAATGTAGGCAAGGGACTATGGTTATGGGGAACAGTGGTCAGGGTTGGGGTCATTGGTATGAACAATCCATGAGCTAGAAGAATAAAGTGAGGGCAGAGAAAGAGCTCCTTAACACCAAGCCTGGGCATCAGTTACTGACACAGACAAGGCCCAGGCAATGGTCATGGCAATGAGTGACCAGAACAGAGCGGAAAACGGGAACGTGGGATGAAGCCAAAGGTACTGGGGGGGTGGTGGATTTTGAAATCACCTCAAACTATGAGCGAGGCAACACTGGAGGAGCTGCTGTGAGCCACAGGTTAAAATCTTGCAGGAATGAAGCAAGTCACCAGGAGTCGTTAGGCACCTCCATCTTCTGATGGCATGGATCCACAGCTGGGAGTTCTTAAGGGGGGAACAAGACATAACACCACCATGGAGCCTCTGAGCTTCTGGATAAGAGGCTTGGAGATGGTGAGGGAAAGAACTACAGGTTGAAAGTTCACCAGGAAAGGAGAGAGAGCATGGGCAACATGTTGCAAGCCAGGCTCCAACTAGGGGAGACCGTCCATCCAGGTGAGGCTTGGCCTCTACCTGAAGATAATTTTACAAAGTTTATACAAATTACCTGAATCTAAGGAGGAACTTCAGAGATACTGGAAAGCCAGAGATGCTAGATATTTATTCAAAAATAATTATCCGGTTATTTTTTATATTACATATTATTTCTAGTGCACAAAATAAGGAATTTCATGACATTTTACATACACATATCTCGCTATGCCTTTCTCATATCCACCCTGCACTACCCTTCCCCATTGTTCCCCACCCCTTCCTGTTCAAATAGTCCCCCTTCTCCTTTCTGCCACATACATGCATGTGTGTGTGTGTGTGTGTGTGTGTGTGTGTGTGTGTGTGTGTGTGTGTAATTAAATCTTGATCCTGCATGAGAGAAAATGAACGACATTTTGTCTCCCCACCCCATTATTCTTTCTGGCCCCCTTTAGATACCTTCCTTCCCTCTCATCCTTTCCCTTCCACTAATGGGTCCTATGTATAACTAGAGCCTACACATGTGAGGAACTGTGATTTTTGTCTTTATGAGTCTGGCTTATTTTGCTTAACTTGATGATCTCCAGTTCCATCCATTGACCTGAAAATGACATGAATTCATCCTTTATAGCTGACTAAAACCCCATTGTCTACATATATTACATTTCCTTTATTCATTTATTTGTCAATGGGCATCTATCTGGGCTGGTCGCATATTTTGTCTACTGTGAACAGTGCAAAAATAAACAAGAATGTGCAGGTGTCTCTGTGACACGCTGACTTAGCTTCCTTTGGCTATATACACAAGATTGTTACAGTGTTACCTGGTAATTCTATTTCTAGTTTTGTAAGGACCCCCTGATACACACACACTGACTTCATAGTGTTGACACCAGTTTATATTATAAGAAGTTCTGTTATCATTTTGTCTTTGTAAGAGAGAGACAGGACAGATATCGTATAGTCATTCACCCCTGGCCTTTCTGAGGAGGTTCTCAACCCCCCAGTCACATGGAAAACACAACTTCTACCCAACTTGTGCCTAGGTCTCCATCTAACACATGCCTGATCTCAGTGGGGACTGTAGCATCTGAACCTCCCCAAGTAAGAGCAGGCCGACTTGGAGCTTACTGCATGGCTGAGCCCACTTTGAAATCTAGCAAGTCAAGATGATAGAAGTATCTAGTTACCCAGCAGCTCTCAAGTGCCAGTTTCTTCAGCCTTCTCTTATAAAAGATCATTTGATCCTCAAGACAACTTGATGAGGATGGCAGTGGAATTGCCATACCACATTTAAGGGAACAAGTTAAGAGAAACGGTGTGAGCCCCTGCTTGCCCCGCCCCCTTCCAGCCACAAGCCACCACTTGCCAAAGTGTGAGTTGTTCACTATGCAACTCCACAGCGTATGACTGTATTCCATGCAAATGTCACCACCTGGAGTTGTGCAGTGCACAACCTGTATGCTTAAATACAGAGTCCCTTCTCACTTGGTGCCAAAGTCCATTTTTCTCCATCTGTATTACCAAGTCTGGTAATCACAGTCTTTCACGTAAGAGCTCCTTAAGGTCAGGAAAGATTTCTTCTTTGTATCCCCACAGAGTAAGCACACCGCCTGGCACATAGCAGGTGCACAGCAAATGACTGTGAGATGAACGGCTATCGAAGATGAGCTTGAATGTACTCATCAGCTCCCGAATCACTGTTTCTACAGAGGCGCCACTCGAAGCCTGAAATAGGTAGTGGGAAACAAATGAAAGGAAGAACTACTGCTTTGCACAGCTGGCTGCCAGCTTACAAAACTCATTAACCCAAGAGGTGGTACAGAAGCAAATACTAATGGGTCCAGGTGTGTCTAGGAAAGTTGACACTCCTGCACAGTAGTGTACGATAAGGGACCAAAGTCAAGAAGGCGACTGGCATCTCTGGAGTGCCCACTGTATTCAGGCACTGGACTGGATCAAACACGCGGTGTCACTGATCTCTCTGTCACCTTTGCTATGAGATAGAATTCATGTTACCTGTCCATTGGGGATGCTGTGATCATTAAATCAACTAACACATATAAACGCTAGCATGGGTCTGACACAATGTTAGAGCTCAACAAACATTAACTGTTGTTTCCAGAAATAATAAGATTATTAACTAATGAAATTGTGTTTACCAGTTCACTCATAGCAAAATAGTTCATAGAATTTGCATCTTATGCCATGAAACCAGATTCACTGATTCCTTCATATCAATGCCTCCCTAATGAAAACTTTTAAAAACTGACCTTTAGCCTTAAGAATTACATCATAGAAAAATAATTTGATTATGTCTCTTCCTTGTGCTGTTCAGTCACAGCTACATTACCAAGGCATCAACTTTATATTTTCAAGTCTGAAGCAGGCCCACCTCGTGACAGTTCTACCAGAAGTTTCCAGGAGAACAACAGTGTCAGGTACCAAATGAAATACTCATGTGACACTTCTGCCATTTACAGAATACAGTATATTGTGATATGCAGACAGAACAAAAATAGGTTAGTCTTATTAGAAGCTAGTACTCAGAGAAAATGAGCCCCAAGTACCCAGCTTAGCCTTGCTGAAGACCACCCACCTGTCATACAAACCCTAGTGGCCTACCCTCCTTTGTACTCCTTGAAGCTCTGTGAGGAAATGCTTCTTTCTGTCTTCACAGACTTCATGTAGGAGAGGAAGAAGGAGAAAGAAGGAGGGAGGAAGGGAAAGAGAGGGAGAGGAGGTAGATGGGAGAGGGAAGGAAGGAAGGAAAGGGAGGAGGAACAGGAAGAAGAAGGAGGAGGGAGAGAGAGAGAAAAGGAGGGGGGAGACAGACAGAGAGCATGGGGGCTAAAACGGTAAATGGGTGAACAATGGAATGGTTGTCAGAAAGATAGATGGAGGATGTGTGGCTGGGTGGTGAACAATAAAGCAATGTAATATGATTAACACTATAACAAGCTTTAAAGTGATATTTGGTTTCAAAGTCAGCTCCGCAATCATATAGAACTGTAGCACTGAGGAGGTTTCTCCATCTCTCTGGGCCTTGCCTTCCCTCTCTATAACGTGAGCCTAACTGTAGTGGCCTTATAAGGCTTATCGTAAGCCTGAAGTAAGAGAATGCACACAGAGTACTCATTTACCCATAAGCCAAGGTTTTTGAGCTCCTACTCTATGACAGACAGTGGTCTCAGCATTGAGATTAATTATTAAAACTTATTTTAAAATTCTCTGCTTTTGTGGGGTTTACATTTCAATTTCAAAACTAAATAAAGCAATAAATTAGACAGCCACATCATGTGTTGGAAGGTAAGTGTTCTTAAAAGGGACATAGAGGAGAGTAAGGGGAAGAGTTGGCAACTTAAAGTAACTATGGTCAGAGGAGAAAAGTCTTCCCACAGGGGAGGAGTTTGAAAGTTCTCCTTAAGGGATGATTCCTCCATAGCTGTCATGAAGACTCTTCTTGGCTAAAAAAAACAGCCAATGCCCCCAAAGTCAGTGATGAGCACACTGCAGGCCCCACACCACCTATCCATGATGTCTCCTCTTCCTCTTCCTTTCCCTCCTACTCTTCATCTTTCTTCTCCTCCTTTCTCCTTCTCTTCTTCCCCTTCCTTCTCCTCCTCCTAGCCCATTATCTTTACTGACATCATCACCATCAGCAGCAGTATTGATTAATAGACCACTTGCTATGATAGGTACCTAGCTTATATCAATTAACTTACTCTCCACAATAACCATCTGAGTCAGGTGCTACCACCATTGAATCCAAAAAGAATCCATGGCTTAGGGAGGCACAGTACCTTGCCTAGCATTGTATGTCTGGCATATGGCAGAGGAGGGTTATACACACTGTATCCTGACTTCATGACTATCAGAAGATTGCAGAAAATGAGGCACAGTAAGATAGAATGGACTGGTTGCCAAGCACAGGACACATCCCATACTTTGTTTTTGACCATTATCCAAAACTGTGTACTGATGTACAAGTATAAGCATGAAAAGATACATGACAGATGATAGATAA
>NW_008353747.1:2190252-2248841 GCF_000622305.1 Nannospalax galili | reverse complement strand
GATAGATAGATAGATAGATAGATAGATAGATAGATGATAGGTAGGTAGATAAATAGATAGGCTATTGATAGATTATGGGTAGATGATAAATACATGATTGACAGATTCTAGATAGGCAGATAAATTGATATATGATACATAGATCATTGATTACATAGAGGACAGATAAACAAATGATTGCTATATAGATAAATGATAGACACATAGACATATAGATGATAGCTTATGTTCATAGAAAATTCATAGATGATAGGTAGATGATGAAAGATTAGATAGATAGATAGATAGATGATTGATAGATAGATAGATAGATAGATAGATAGATAGATAGATAGATAGATAGATAGATAGATAGATAGATAGATAGATAGATAGATAGATAGATAGATAGATAGATAGATAGATAGATAGATAGATAGATAGATAGATAGATAGATAGATAGATAGATAGATAGATAGATAGATAGATAGATAGATAGATAGATAGATAGATAGATAGATAGATAGATAGATAGATAGATAGATAGATAGATAGATAGATAGATAGATAGATAGATAGATAGATAGACAAAAACTAGATTTGATATGGATGTGAATATGGATCTGGCTATGCCTGAGGAGCTCACACTATGATGGAAAGAAGAGAGTAGGATAAGTAGCATAGAGCCAGATCCCAGCTCCGCCTCTCATCATTGACAGACCTTAGATGACTTTCATCTCCTCATATCCCCTTTTCTCTTCTAGGAAACAAAGGTGAGCATGGTAGTAATCTCATAGGCCTGTTATGGGAATTAAGTGTACTAAGACACAGTGTAATGGGAAAGCCAACACTTTTAATTATAAAATACATATTGCATGGCCATCTGATACTAAGCCCAGACACAGCCAGTTACTGACCAGAGTCTTAAGGCTGATTGAGCTAAGGCTGGGAATGTTAGTACATCTGTAATCTCAGTACTCAGGAGGTAGAGGCAGAAGGATCAGGAGTCCCAACTATATATTGAGTTTGAGGCCAGCCTGGCCTATATGAGACTCTGTCTTGGAAAGAGAGAAAAAGAAAGGATGAAAGGATGAAGGGATGAAAGGACAAAAGAAAGAAGGAAGGAAGGAGGGAGGGAGGGAGGAAGGAAGGAAGGAAGGAAGGAAGGAAGGAAGGAAGGAAGGAAGGAAGGGGGAAGGAAGGGAAGGGGGAGAGAGAAAGGGGGAGGGAGGAAAGGAAGGAAGGGAGAAAGGGGGAGAGAGAGAAGAGAAGAGAGAGGGAGGGAGGGAGAGTGGGATTGAGCTACAGATCAAAAGGATCTCTACTTCCCTCAAGGAGAAAAGGATGCCTTGGAAGCCCGGTGCCAACATTTGGAGTTAAGGCATAGGCAAGGGGTGAGGCAGATCTCAAGAATGCCCATGGCCCTGACTTGACACCTATAAGCCCCAGTGAGTACAAGAAGCCCTGGCTTTTGCCCCTTGTGAGCTCCCAGTCATTCTGCCACTGTGCAGGAGATTCCACACTGTTCCACAAGGTCTGCAGGGTCTCAAGGATGCACCTTGCAAGCGTTACATGTGGCTGGGGCTGCCTTAGAGAGGAGCTGCTACTCAACATCCTCTAGAAAGGGACTCTTGCTTCCTTCACAAGTAGGATGGAGGAGTACAGTGCACAGAACAGCCCCTTTACAGTTGCTCCACTGTCTGGAAGACAGTAATGATGGCCCTAGGCAAGCACTGTGTGGTGATGCTAACTGCTGGCTCCCTACACACAGCGCCATGCCTAGCACATAACAGACATGGAATTTCCATGGAAGAAAGAACCCAGGAGAGAAAGGAAGAATGTATTTCATTTTTCATAAATAATACCTTGGGTTATTCACCTGACCAAACAAATGTGCCAACCTCTTGGGAAAACAGCACTGGTTTCTTAGTCAGGAGAGGAGTATGGGGTTCTCCCAGGGAACAGGAAGATGACCCACCTCCTCATCCCAGCTGTCACCCCAGCCCTTCCTCAGGGTAGTCCCCAGGCACTCCTCTAGAAAGCCACCCCTGTCGAGTATAAATAAAGCAAACTGCCTTATTGCATGAGCCTCTCTCTGTTAATTAGCAAATAAATCAGCCCCGTCTTACCAATTAAGAAAAGATATCTGGGCCTGCAAAATGTGACTTATTCCTCTCGGTGATAATGAAAAGTGTTTGTCACAGGCCTTGAGATGACAGGGCTGCCCACCTCTGCTTCACACAGTCATCACTCTCTCTCTCTCTGGCTGCAGATGTTTTTCTCGGGGGGGGGGCTCCTCTTTCATAGCTTCTCTGTTCTTCCTCCAACCCTCCATCCTACCATCAGCATTCCACCTCTTAAGTGGGGGTAGTCTCTGAGCCTGTGGACCAAGAGGTAAAGCTGTACTGCTCAACTGGAGGTCCAAGGACCCCTGCATCAGACATTTTACTAGAAGAACATATGAATAGGTAGGTCCTCAGGCCCGTGAGTGAAACAAAATCTCAGCCAGTGGGATCAGAATGCCCTACCTTTAACTTCCTTCCCAAGAGATTCACAACCACTGGTGAAAACAGCCTGTCCATCTGGCAGTTCTGCTCAGAACTTGAGATTTTTTTTTTTCTACTCATTGGCAAAAAAGTGGGAGGAAGTGATAGGTTTAGTAAATGGCTGAAGGCTGTAGAAGGTCTGTGAGGGGGCAAAGTCTAGTTTAAATTCCATTTTGTAGGGAAAAAGACCAAGGCCATGTTATAGGTTGAATTGTGTTCTGCTTACCCCTCAAAAACAAGATATTCTGAGTCGTAATCCCTTTCTACCCCAGAATGTAATCTTATTTTAGAATAGTCTTTACAGAGTAATCAGGTAAAATGGGGTTGTTTAGGATGGATGCTCTTATAAAAAGGAGACATTTGAACACAGAGACAGGCATGCACAAAGAGGGGATGATGTGAAGGGACCCAGAGACCATGCTGTGTGAAGACTGACATCATACAATGTCACAAACTGAGGGATGCCTGGGGTTCCAGAAGTTGGAAGATGCTCCACTTGCCCAAGAGGTTTCAGAGGGAGCCCCTGGCAGTACCCTGGTCTCAAGCTTCTCCCTCTAAGGCTCTGGCACTATATATTTCTGTTTATCTGAGTCACCCAATTTGTGATACTTTGCTATGACAGCCCCGGCCAACAGTCGATAGATAAACCATGACTTGCACGGGGGTATAGCTCAGTGGTAGAGCATTTGACTGCAGATAAACCATGACTAGTCAAAGTCGTGCAGCTAGATGCCACATTTCCACATGAGGTAAGCATTTCTGTCCACCTGTTCAAGGTGGGACATGAGCCCTCTAGAAAAGCAGAAAGATGGCCTCTTTTAAGACATTTCTCCCTATGCCTAAACCAGAGGGGAACTGCTGGAGGGTTCAGTCACTCAGATTCCAACTTTATAGATCCTAGAGTCAATCAGATTTTAAATAGGTCAGGCAAGTGGCCACCATGCAGGAGCCAAAAGGCTAAATGCAGGAGCTGTTTGAAGTTGTCATGTGTTTTTAATTTCCAACTCTTTTGAAGCCCAGCTGGCAGACTGAAAATACACTAGGAACCTTTCCTAGGGACCATTCCAGAAAAGCAACCTGTGGCAAAGTTCTCAGGCTGACCACTTGTGGGGATTACCCAGGGGTACCCAGAGTCCAGAAAGATCCCCCTTTGAGAATATAGCATTCATGAGGCTAGCTCTAAGAAGACAGTAGCCAGAACTACTGGGGTATCAGTGGGCTGTGCAAAGCCTTCCTCCTCTTTACTCAGAGTCTGGCCTCTGAGGTCAGGCTGCGGATAGGGTATGCACACCTCCAACAAGCACTAATACCTGCATTTCTACCTCCATGGGGTGCAGATTGCCCCATAGCAGCCATAAATTGTCTCCCAAGAGACTGAGACTGGATGAGGAGAATCTGCCCCCAGGACAGAGAAACCCATAGGTCTTGGGGATTCAGCATTAAGAAGCAAAGTGTGATTCCTTAGAGCTCTTTAAAAATTATTTTAAATTTTTTATTCTGAGTATATATGTGTGACTGCACGTGAGCTTGTGTGTATGTGAGGGAAGGTACCCACAAAGGTCAGAAGAAGGCATTGGATGCCCTGGAGCTGGAGTTACAAGTGGTTGTAAGCCACCTGATGTAGGTACTGGGAACCAAACTCAGGTGCTCTACCAGAGCAGTACATGCTCTTAACCACTGAGCCATCTCTCCAGGCCCTTAGAGCTCTTTTTTGCTGCATGCATGGCAAGAAGACACATCATTTCTTAGTTCTCAGGAAGACACTACCTGGCAGTCTAGAGACCCTTTAGGGTCTCCTTCAACCCCGGTGTTCCAATGCAAGAGGCATCAATGTTCAGAGAAGGCCTCTGTCATCAGCCCTGAGGGAGCAGGAGTTGTCGTTATCTCAAAAATCCCACCACATGAAAACACTTCCTCCCCATGAGTGACATAGCCACAAGAAAGTCATTTGTGTTAAGAGAAGAGAGGGGGTAGGAGGGGAAATGCATAATCAGATTAATTCTAATGACATTGGTAAGATGATCTGGAAGCACAGCCAATCACTCCATTAAACTAATGACTGTGGGTCCATTCTGTCATCACCTGGGGTCATCTCCCCGTCCCTTGCCTACTGTATCTTGTAAGTACTGCCAATAACACCTGTGTTGGAAGACAAAAGGTCAGTGGGGCTGAGACCAATGTCACAAAAGGGGCACTACCTGCCAGGTCCTAATCTTCCTCTTGGTGTGCAACTACAGGGAAAGAAATGAATCTCATCATGACTCTGCAGACCAGAGACACAGAAAAGGTAAACCCCATCCTTCCCTCTCAGATGGTCCCACAGAGACCATCCACATGGACCATCATAGCACACTTCTCCTGGGAGATGTGCAGAGTGGTAACCCTGCTGGACATTCACACACATGTATTGGCAGCTTCCTGAGAGCACAGGATAGAAAGATACCTGAGTAACTTCACATGGATGCCCCAGGACTAAACTTATGTACTCTGTGTTGTTTGTTTGAGGGTTTATTTTTATTTTATTGCGGTGAAATTGACATAAAATATTCTCAAATGAAGAATTCAGTGATAGTACATTCACAATGTTGCCCAATTACCTCCTCTGTCTAGTTCTAAAATGTTTTCATTGTCCCCAAAGGGAAACGCCATACCCACTCAACAGGTACCCCCCCATTCCTCCTCTTTCCCAGTTCTTAAAAAACATCCATCTGTTGCCCCTCTTGGTGGAATTACCTTTTGTGGATATTTCATACACTGTATGAACTCTATGTTTGACATCCTCACTTGGCATGTTTTCAAGGTTCATCCACATTGTGATATGAACCAGCTCTTTATTCCCTTTTATGCATGAATAATATTCCACAACACACACACACACACACACACACACACACACACCATATTTTGTTTATGGACATGAAGGCTAAGTTTACACTTCAGGTACCAGGCATGGCAGCACACAATTCAAGCACTTGTAAGGCAGAGGCAGGAGGATGATGAAGTTCAAGGATGGCCTATGCTTCATAGTAATTTCAAGGCAAGCCTAAATTATGTAGCAAGACCCTGTCTCAAGAAATCAAGGACTGGGGATATAGGTCAGTGGTAGAGCACTTGTCTAGCCTATACAAGGCCCTGGGTTCAACTGCCAACACTGCAAAATAGGCAGCTAGATAAATAGATCTACATTTTCATCAGACCTGGTGCTCTCAAACTCAGAGTCTTGAATCAGTTCATGGCCCTTGCTACTCTGCTCTGACTCTTCCTCCCAGGTTGGACTTAGCCTATCACTCACACAAACTCTACTCGGCACACAGCCCTAAAACCACATTCTTTCTTTAACCTGAGAAAGAATATCTCCTCTTTTATGTTCAGGGTATCTTCAGATAAGTAAGATGAAGACATTTTAACTCAAACTTGCCTTCTGGCCTCCAGGAAAGGGGAGAAGATGAAACCAGCAGATCTTCTATTTCAAAAGTGGTTTAAGTTTTAGAATCCTAAAATCTCAATTCAGGAGAATTTGACACAGTTCAGTGTGAGCTCTCATATTTGGTGTATCTGATCCATAAGGCAGAGAGGTAGATGTGCTTGCATTTGAATCCTCTTATCCCTGGTAAAAGCCCATTTTCTAAATTAAGAGGGTTCATCCCAGAAGGAAGAGCCATGGGCCAGGATTTGATTTTGTCTATTCTATCCTCTCTGGGTGCATGCTCTGTGCCAGGCATGACACAAGACCAAGAGCCATAGCTGAAGAAACGATATGCGAGACGCACGTACAACAATAGGGAGTAGGAATAAGATGGGCAGACAGACTGAGTCATCGAGGGGTCCAGAAAGGCAGAGGACAGCTGTCTCCTCTGGCAGAGCAAGGATAGGAGGCTTCTCAGAAGACATGGCCTTTGAGATTGAAGGAGGGTAAGTAATGTTCAGCCAAGGGGAGAAGGGCTTCCTGAGGGGCCATGGAACAGAAACACCAAGAAGGCACAGTCTGCATTGTGGCTGCACACCCTCTGCTGAGTCCACAATGAGGATGCCTGGAGGAATGTGAAGGATGGGAACAGAGCAGGTCAAGTCAGAAAGGGCTTGGAGCGCCTAAGGTATATGCAGGTTTGAGACCTGAGGAGAAGGAGGAGAGGCCAGAAGGGGCAAAGGCTGGAGGCAAGAGGGTATCAAGAGGCTGAAGCTGTGACAGTAACTGTGACTTCAGCCCCAGCTAACTCCTATGAAAGAGAAACTGGGCGGGGGGGCAGCTGTCCCATTGGAAAGTAGTGAGCAGCCCTTTCAAAGGCAATCATAGGGTCAAGTATGTGAGATTAAGAAAACACACAAATGGGGCTGGAGAGATGGCTCAGCAGTTAAGAGCACTGGCTGCTCTTGCAGAGGACCCAGGTTCAGTTCCCAGCACTCACATGGTGGCTAACAAACAACTGTAACTCCACTTCCAGGGGATCTGATGCCCTCTTCTGACCTCTGTGGGCATTGCACAACACAGGTACATTTACATACACGAATGTAGGCAATATACTCATACACATAAAATAAAAATAATAAACTATTTTTAAATGAAAATACATGAGGAGCTAATGGAGCCTGGGAGGCTAGCACTCTCACACCACCCCTATGTTAGTGAGCATCACGCTGTTCTGAATTTGGCTTGGAGCAAGAGGGCTTCCTCTAAGCTCCTCTGCCTCCTGTGCCTCCTCCTTGCATCTCTTCCCAGACACTGTGGCTGCTGCCCCAGCAGGGTCCGGCCAAGGCTCCACCTCCTCCCTCGGCTGCCACTTGTCAGCACCAGGCAAGAGAGATGCCAGCTTCATCCCCAGTCTGAAAGTCCATTCAGGGCTCTGGAAGATGAATTATGTTTCATTTATATCAAAGAAGCAATCTTGGAGCCCATTTGTGATCAAATTTGCTGTCAGAGAAACTTTGCTTTATCTCATTACATCTGATATCTCTTGGCTTCTTGTCCTTGAGACTATTAAAGTTTAATGTCAAATTCAAGATGAAATGAAATCTTTGCTGTATCATCTCATCAGGACCTGAACATTCCCCCTTCCATCTAAAATTTTTTGACAACTAATTACAATGGGGGTGGGAAAGAGAGAGAGCTGTTCCCCTCCCATTTGCTGAAAATGCCATCATTTGAAGGGGTCTCCAATGAGCAACACAGCTTTGTGATAACAGAACAAGGAGAGGTGCTTGTCTCCGTTCATCTCATCTACTCTGTCCCTTTAGCCAGACTCGCATCTCCTAGACTAATGACATCCGTTTTCATTCCTGTCCAAACAGGGCATCTCTGCACAGGGG
Organism: Nannospalax galili; assembly: GCF_000622305.1. Classification (NCBI taxonomy): domain Eukaryota; kingdom Metazoa; phylum Chordata; class Mammalia; order Rodentia; family Spalacidae; genus Nannospalax; species Nannospalax galili. The sequence goes on along the minus strand of NW_008353747.1, from coordinate 2,241,011 downwards.
ACGCAGTATAAGGATTGTAAGAGAATGTACCCAGGACTGGGAGGCAGATGAGTGCTTAATACAGACTCTGTCAGCTACATGAGTATGGGCAGGTCACTACTCACTCAGCACTTCCGTTTCAGCTGTAAAATGATGGGTTGGACTAGAAATATATATGCCTGGAGATAATGGCTATAATTCAATAAGGTTACTGAGAGACGGTGGCAAAGAGAAGTGTGCATTCCCAACAGACATTGAACATAAGGAAATTAAACATACACCAAAAGATCATGTCTACAGATCTTATTTACCATTGGAATCTCAGAACCAATTGATTTTCCAAAGCCAATGATAGTCTCTAATAAAAGTGTCCACGGAAAACAGGCTTCCGGCTAGGAATACGCTTTGCCCTACAAAAGAGTTGATATGTTGCTTAACAACATTTAATGGAAACCCACCTGGACAGCACAGGGTTGTAGGAAGGCCCAGTGACTCACAGATCAAAACTCCTAAGAAGTGATGTGTATAAGAGATAGAGACAGAAACAGAGAAGGAACACTTTTTTAAAGTGATATATTGATTATTTCATTAATAAATATTTATTAAGCATTTCTGTACGGTCCTACTATTCCAGGAACTTGAGATTCAGCAGTTAACAAGAAAAGACAATATTTCATGACTTTGTGAGATACTGGTAAAAAAGAACAAATAGTAAATATAATTAAGTAATGAATCCATTTAGATTAATCTATAAATTCTTTTTTTCAAGATGTATCATTTTTGTTTATATGCATGTATGTATGTGCATTATGTGTGTGTGTGTATATGTACCCATGAGTGCAGGTGGCTGAGGAAGCCAGAAGAGGGTATTGGATCCCCTGGAGCTAGAGTTACGGGCACTTGTGAGTTGCCTGATATGGGTACTAGGAACCAAACTGGTGTCCTCTGCAAGAGCAGCAAATATGGTTAACTGTTGAACCACCTTTCCAGTCTCTTCCTGCCCCTTTCTTGAGACAGGATCTTGATATGCAGCCAACTGGCTTCAAATTCATGCTCTCAAGATCCCCATGCCCACACCTTCTAAGTGCTGGGATTACAAAGTATGTGCTACCATACCCTGCTAATCTGCAAACTCTTAAAATGAGTGGAGTCCTGGTATGAGGAGGCTACCGGGATGTTAGAAAGGTTGTAGTCTCTGCTGGCCCTGTTTCCTTAGCTCAAGTCATCTGTTACTAAGCAGCCATGTGGCACCAGTCAATTTTCTCACCTCCTGAGACTCTGTCTCTTCATCCACAGAGTAGGAACCAGTAGAGTATCTGCCTCCTAGAGTTGCTTTATGACTGGCACCTGGGAGGTGACTCCATCTACTGGCCATAACTGTGTTCCTCTGGGAAGCTTTCTAAAGAAGTTGCATACAGACCAGTAGGCCTTAGAAATCAATGCCTGGGGAAGGACGGGCAGAGCTCAAAGTTAAAAAGAAGGGACCAACTGCCTTCCAAACAGCTACTATGCTGGAAGCCCTCAGTAATGACTTCAGTGTATGTGTTAGGCAGCTATTATTTGCTGTGACAAAATACCCTAGAGAATCGATGCATAAGAAAGAAAGGTTTATGTTGGTTCACTGTGTCAGAGGTTTCAGTCCATGATCAGTAGGATATGCTGGTTTGGGGTCTGGGGTGAGGCAGAACGTTATGTTGGAAGCACATGGTGGAGTAAACTGCTCACCTCATGGCAGCTGGGAAAAGAGAGAACAGCCAGGGTCTCTATATCTCCTTCAAGGGCATGCCCACAATGGCCTAACTTCCACCCACTGGGCTCCACCTCCTGGTGACCAAGCGTTCAACACATGGGCCTTCAGGAGACATTTAAGATCCACACTGGCAATGTTTTCAGCCAAGCTGGGTTCCTGCTTCTCGTGAATGATACTTGGTCTGTATTCACACTCCTGCTGGTAACCACCTTCACATGACATTCTTACTGAGATGCAGACTTGACATCTCTACAACAGATTCTCTTGTCCCCTACAGAGGAATCAGAAGAACTTAAACCCAAGTCTATAATCTCAGTCTCCAAAACCTTGAAGGCAGCATTTATCACCTTGCCTTCTACTGTCTTGGAAAAAATAATCGAAAATGTTTGTAAAGATTTTGTTTGAAATCAGAATAGGTGTGTGCCAAAGCCAATGATCTGCTCTGCTACAGCTCTGTAACATACACAACAGCCTTCCATGAAGTAGTGAGTAAGCCAAGCCCAGAGACTTTCAAACAACTGTCTAAGGTGACCCAGCCAAGCAACAAGGCCAGGACACAGACAAATGCATTGGCTTCAAAGGGCATGACCTTAAGCATATGCTATACTGACTGATGGGGTACAACGTGTCCTCAGGAATCAACACAATCCTAGAGACCACTCCTCACAAAAGTTTTTGTGTGTCCTCTTTCAAAACAGAAGCTCTTGAAGGGTACAGACCATACTCAATGCCCCATAGTTCTTTGAATGAAAAATATCTATGTAATGGGTGACATAAGTCAGGGAGATGAGTCTTAACAAGCATCCCTGTGATAGTTCATCTTTACTCTCAATTTAACTGGAATTGGATATCACCTAGGAGACATATCCCTGGGTGTGTCTGTGAGGAGGTTTCCAGAGTTAAGTGAGGAGGAAAGACCTTCCCTGGATGTAGGTGGCTCCATCCCATGAAATGGGGTCCTGGAGTGAATAAAAGACAAAAAGAGAAAATGAGCTGAGCACCAGTATTCATCTCTTCCTGATGGTGACTGTGGTGTGATCTGCTGCCTATCTCTCCCACTGCTGTACGTGCCCACTGTAATAGACCATACCGCTCACACCACGAGCCAGACGAAGCCTTTCTCCCTTAAGCTGCTTTTGTAGGAAATATGTCACAGCAATGAGAAACGTAGCTAATGCACTCCCATCGTTCACCGTTCAAGTGAGTGCGGTCCCTTGTAAGACCAAGTTGGGGAAGGTCCTCACCCAGTGTCCTGGCTATTTTCAATCTTGTCCTTGTTATGTTTCTCTCTCTCTCTCTCTTTTTTCAGTTTTGCATTCTTTGCTCTCTTTGTTGTGAATCTGCTCCAAGATAGCAAATCTTTAATGTTCTCAGTAGATTTGATTTCTGGAAAAAGACCAAAGTTATTTAGAGCCAAATCTTGACGATAAGGTAGACAAGTAGTTTATATTAAATTAAAAAAAAAAAAAAACCTTGTGCCTGGAGCTCAATAAATATTTGTTGACTAACAATGACAACATAATGAGAATTAAATACATGTTGCTTGATTCTAAGGAAAAGAGACTCATTTTATTCTTCGGCTCACAGACCTTCTTCGGAAAACAACTCCAATAAAGAAATTCCAGAAACAGAACCATGGCGGGGTCACTGGAATAAGAGCAACACAGCAAGGGGAATCCCTTTGGGAAGACAATCTTTGGTTAGAATTCAAATCAACAGGCATTTAAAGTGACCCAGTTTCACACAAGACAAGGTTCTAGTCTGTTTGGTGTAACTACACTAACGACACTCCTAAAAAGCTGTCAATCCTGGGGCCAAGAGTGTGCATAGGACAGCGATAAATACCCATGACACAGAGAGAAACAGACTGTCCAGGGGACAGACCGAGGAGGTGTCTAGGGGAAGTCTGAGCCTGCTGTCTTGTGGGTAGGAGAAGCCTGTGGAAGAAGCAGCATCGGGCTGGGCCCTAAAGCAAAGCTTCTAACCTCTATAGCAAAGAACTCCTGCCTGGAAAGTGACCCTCGCAGGATGGCTAAAGGCAATGAACACTCCTGTGATTTATTCACCATGTGCCAGCTAGACAGCCGTACCTTGAGGAAGGAGAAGGACTTCAACAGGTGGGTAGAAGAAAGGTGTGGCAGGGGCAGGGCACACGGAGGTGAAGTGTTGGGTATATTCTGGTGAAATGCTCATTTTCCTCTTTGGGAGGAAAGAAGGGACTGGAACAGAAATGAGTTAAGACAGAGACAGGCAGAAACCAGTGGATTGAGGGTCTGGGCTGCTGTGTGTTAACAGTTTGAACTTGATTCTGTGGACAATAAAAATCTTTTAGAGTCACTGACAGGGGGCTGAGGAGTATATTCAAAAACAAAACAACCAAAGAAAAAAGCCAGATATGGTGGCATACACCTTTAACCCCAGCACTCAGGAGGCAGAGGCAGGTAGACCTCCATGAGATCAATGCCAGCCTGGTCTACATAGCAAGTTCCAGGCCATCCAGTTCTACATAGTGAGACCCTGTCTCAGGAAAAGTAAACAAAAATAATTTTAGAAGAATGAAAAAAAAAAAAACACCTCATACTTCTTACAGTTTTCTTTTAAAAATCCATAAATAATAAACTTTAAACAAACAGATCCCCAGAGCTAGGATACAGGCCTTTCTCCCGCCTTTAGCTTAGCAGGGTTATCATCCTGCTTAAAGAAAAAGGCCTGGGTGATTCAGAAATGAGATGAAAATCTCCAACCTCAGTATGTTTTTGAGAAGGCTGTGAATCTAAAAGGTAAACAGCAGTGCTTCCTCCAGAGCCTAAGACCCCCAGGAAGTGAGTGCAGACTGACTGACTGCTTTGTGTACTTTTTGTTCGTCCTGTTAGTGATGTGAGTTACCATCGCTGTTGTCTGCTCTGACTAAATGAAAATAAATATATACATGGCTTATGCCCCGGCAAGCCAACTGTCTGTGAGAGAGTTATGGCAGAATGTTAAAATCAGGCTGGGGGGCAGGGAACGGAGGGGAGGAGTAGTTTTAAGATGGCTGCCAGCGTTGCTATGGAAATGTAATTCCCGACCAGAAGCAAATCCCATTCAAAAGGCCAAGAATGGCCATGTTAGGTCAAAAACAGAACATGAACTGGGGGAAAAGATTGCTTTTCAAGAGAACCAGACAATTAATTTAGCAGAGGAACCACCCTACAAAGAGGAAAATTACAGTTACCTTACTTGAGAGATCTTTATTCTGTTAAAGTCCAATTTTTCAAAGAGCCTACAAGGGATAAGGTGACCCAGAGATGTTCTTCATTTCAGTAGAGAAGTTTACATGGAGGAGGGAGGGGCAGGGGCGAGAGGTCAGGAGAAAGTGTCTCTGGCAGAAGAGTTGTAACGACATTGATCTGGATGGCTGAGGAGCGTTGTAGGCCTGTTTCTCCAGAAAGTCTAAAGAAAAGTCCAAATAGGTACATGACCCAGGCAGTTCAGGTTAATGACTTCCAACATCTTCTAGCCCCAAACTTTGTAGAATCTACAACACTCACAGTTAATCTAACTCAAGCCCTCATTCTACCACTACCCCAATCTGTGTACCAGTGAAAAGAGTGTGACTATGTATAAGTTTAAACACGGAGTCTGTAGCTAACCTAAACAACCCACAGGCAACGCAGGGGAAATAAACTCACAGCTAGACAAGTTCCTTCCTGCCCTTCTTAGTGTACGCCCTCTCTTCCATCCATCACCCACCAGCTCACGGTCTGAAATACATTAAGGAAAGTGATGATCCAGTCAACAGATATTAATTGAACTGCTATTAGGTTTGAGAGAGTGTTAGGTATCATGGGGGAAATAAAGAGGTAAAGATTTTGTCTATGTCTTCAAACAGCTTGTCCAAAAGGAAGGTTGGACATCTCACAAAGATGAAACCAGTTGGTGCACAGGCCATTACAGAAAGAGTAATCACTTCAAAGATGTCTGAAAAGGTATGCTCTACATCTTGAGCTGGCCAGAAAAGGCAAGAAGAACATCTTTTGTGTTTTAAATTGTGGTTGAAAAACATACATGACATAAAATTCCCCATCCTAACATTTTACAGTGTACAGTTCAACAGTGTTATATGTATGCTGTTATTGAACTCTGAAACGCTGTACCTGTTAAACGGTCTCCATTTCCCCTCCTCCTGCCCCCTCTACCCTCATTCTACTTTCAAACCTGTGAATTTGACTCCTCCCAGTACCCCATTGTTGTTGTTTAAGTGTAAAATGCCCCCCAGACTCATGTGCCCCTCCCCCCACTGGTGCTGCTGTTTTGGAAAGGTCTGGAAACTTTAGGAAGTGGAACCTAGCTGGATGAAGTGGGTCATTAGGGCATGAGTCCTTAAGGTTGTTTTCTCGCCCTTGACCTCTTCCTGGTTTTCTCTCTGCTTCCTGTCTGACATGAGGTTAAATAGCTTCCTCCTCCACAGAGTCCCTCGATCATGATGTTCGGTCCTTACCACAGAGCCAGAATGAATGGAGCCAAGAACAAGGAACCTCTGAAACTGGAGGCCAAAATAAACTAAGATTCAAGAGTATGCATGGTAGACCCAGCTGGCAGCTCCTTCCTCAGAAGGAACTACGATGTGATCGCCTACCAGCCTGTCATGATTGACAATGGATATGGTGTAATTAAAGCTGGTTTTGCTGGTGATCAGATCCCCAAATACTGCTTTCCAAACTGTGTGGGCAGACCCAAACATGTACGTGTCATGGCAGGAGCCCTGGAGGGTGACGTCTTCACTGGCCCCCAAAGCTAAAGAGCACTGAGGGCTGTTGTCCATCGCTACCCCATGGAGCACGGCATCATCAAGGACTGGAATGACGCGGAGCGCATCTGACATGTCTATTCTAAGAACCAGCTGCACTTTCTCACAGGAGCACCCTGTCCTCTTTACTGAAGCACCTTTAAACCCTCAGAAAAACCAGGTGAGAGCTGCCGCACTTTCTTCAAGACCTTCAACATACCAGCTCTTTTCATGTCCATGCAAGCTTTGCTTAGCCTTTATGCCACAGGCAGAGCCACAGGTGTAGTGCTGAATTCTGGGGACAGTGTCAATCATGCAGCACCCATTTACAAAGGCTGCACCATGCCTCACTGTATCATACACATCAACACCACTGGCAGAGATGTCTCTCGATTCCTGTGCCTCTACCTACATAACAAGGGCTATGATTTCCACTCATCCTCCGAGTTTGAGATCATCAAGGCTATTAAGGAAAGAGCCTGCTACCTATCCATAAACCCCCAGGAAGATGAGACAGTAGAGACCAAGAAGGCTCAGTACTACCTACCTGATGGCAGCACCACTGAGAGCGGCCCTTCCTGATTCCGGGCCCCTGAGCCAGACTTAATTGGTGAGGCGAGTGAGGGTATCCACGAGGTCCTGGTATTTACCATCCAGAAGTCTGACACGGACTTACAGCACAGACTTTTTCCCAACAGTGTCCTCTCGGGAGGCTCTACCCTGTTCAAAAGTTTTGGTGACAGTCTACTGAGTGAAGTGAAGAAACTGGCTCCAAACGATGGAAGATCAGAATATCCACACCCAGGAGAGACTGTAGTCCACGTGGATTGGAGGCTCCATCCTTGCCTCCCTGGACCCCTTTAAAAAGATGTGAGTTTTCAAGAAGTAATATGAAGAAGATGGTGCCCAGTCGATCCACCGGAAAATCTTCTGATGTTGAGACATCATCATCACCTCTCTCTGAAGTTAACTCCACTTTAAAACTCACTTTCTTGAGTTGGAGTGTCTGTGGGGAACTGCCTGTATATGTAAGTGAGTCTCTGGGTATAAGTGTCTGCGCATATTGAATGCCGTGTGGCCCAGGGATCCCGGGCCCAGAAAGGACATTGAACTACCCCACGATGGTGACGGCCTGAGGCCTGGGGATGACTACTAACTGGCCCCTGACAGGGAAGAGCTTTGGCAGAGGCCCACTCCTTCCTCAGCTGGGCCTTTGTCTGGCTATGTGGAACTACGGTTACCATGATAGGGAGACCTTGCTGCTGCCCATCCTAGGCTGGGCTGGCCTCAACCTAACCCACCCGAGTGCCCTGAGGTGGGGGCGCTGCTGCCCTCCTTGCTCATCGTTCTGCTGTCCGTGCCTCTGGATTATGGACTGGGGGCTGGGGCTGGGGTTAAGTTCTGTCTGGTTTTGTTTCCGTTTGGGTTTGAGAGACTAGGAAAGCATTCCAGCAGTCGTTATAGACTGGGGTCGGGAAAGAACAGGGTGCACTCATGTCCACCTAGGGACCAGAACCACACTGGGCATTTGAGGAGGACAGGAAATAGCTGCAGGGTTAATTTTACAAGCCTGGGCCACACCCAGGGGGTCCTGAAGAACCATAAGGACCTGTTGGCTCCAGGTCCTGTTATTTGCTTCTCATTCATCCTTGTTTCAATGCATCTTAACAGTTTTATTTATTGAAGTGTTTGTTCAGTAAAGGGACTGCAGAGCAAGAGTTCACTGCCCACCAGTCACCTTGCTTACACTAATGTTTACAGCACTAGGCTTAGCATAGCACCCAGGGCCCTGTCACTCCCTGCTGGTGGTGGTGAACTGACAGTATTCAAGGCCTCAAGGTCTTGCAGGATTGGCAGCTACACACAAGGGCACCCCAACTAGCCTCTTCCTTTACCCCACCTCCATTTGCTCACTGCCCTAGAACCAACAGGCTAATTGCTGGTTGTATTTTTTTTTTTTTTAGAACAAGAAATCTTTGGCAGAGGCCCCTTGCAAGGGAGGGGCATTGGAATCCCCTTAGAACTGAAGTAAGCTACAGTTAACCAACTTGCCTTTTGCTACTCTAGGTGACCAGGGGACTAAGTTGAAGTGGCAGGAAGGCCCTTTCTGGACTGGTCATGTGCCACTTCTGACTTTGAGCCTATTTGGGAATGAAGGAAAAGAGCCAGACCAAAGTACCAGGAGCTGATGGGCTCAGGCCTGGCTCCTTGCAGTGGTCCAAGGGCCTTTGGCCTCGGTGGTACAAAGTTGGGGTGAGCCTGTCTTCACTGGCATCATCTCCTGTGATACAACAGTATTCCAGACAGTAGTCTCTCCCCATGCCACCCTATAACCAAAGGCCCCTGCCAGATGTTAAGCCAAAGCTGGTGTGTGTGCAAACAGTATGGTGATCCTTGGACTGCAGTGCACTAAACCAGTTCATCTGGCTTCTCTTAGCCCGAGCCGTCCCTTGCACAGCCTCATACAAAGCTCTGTGGCCTGGTGGGGCCCAGTATACTTAAATAAAGTTGTTCCAATAGACACATCAAAGAAGAAAAAAGATTCAAGAATACTTTACTGGACAGAACTTTTCTAGAGCTGGAATGAAATTATTAGTCCTAATAATTACTACATATTTTTATATTTTTATTAATCCTTTGAGAATTTATATATTGTTTTGATCATTAAATGCTCTTTATGTCAAACGTTCTTTCACAACAAGCTAATACATTCATGTAACTGTATTTATCTTTTCACAACTTGCTATTAAGATAATGTCTTCAAGGTAACATCTTTCTTACTGTAGCATGTGACAACACTCTCTTCCTATGGCTAAAGGAGGCTCCATTGTGTGAACCACCTCTTCTTTGTCCATTAATCTGTCCATGGACATATGAGTTGCTTCTGCCCCTTGGCAACTGTGACTACCACTGCTGAAAGTATGAATATGTAAACTTACTTCAAGACCCTTTCAGTTCCTATGAATATGTCCTCAGAAATGGAACTGTCAACACATACAATGATTCAGTTTTAGAAGAACAGCCTTTGTTTTCTACATTCCCACCACAAGGCACAAAGGTTCTAATCACTCCACATCCTGGCCAACACCTCTCTCTCTCTCCCTCCCTCCCTCCCTCCCTTTCCTTCTCACGTTCTCTATCTTAATGGGCATGAAATAATGTCTCACAGTAGCTTAGTTCACCTTTCTCTAAGGAGCTGAGATGTTGAATGTCTTTTCATAGGCTGGTCATCCATTGCTTCACCGTCTTTTGAGAAATATATGGTTTTTTTCTTTGCTTATTTTAAAAACCAGGTTATTTGGGCTTGTTAAAGAAAAGACATCTTGAGCTAAGTCTGAAAATGGAAAAAAAAAGTCCAGGAGGCTGGCCTTGAACTCACAGAGATCCGCCTGCCTCTGCCTCCTGAGTTCTGGGATTAAAGGCGTGCACCACCATGCCTGGCCCAATGATGATTCTGTTTTTAAATTTTCGAAGAACAGCCTTGTTTTCTACATTCCCACCAACAAGGCACAAAGGTTCTAATCACTCCACACCCTGGCCACACTCTCTCTCTCCCCCTCTCTCTCCCTCTCACTCCCTCCCTCTCACTCACTCCCTCTCTCCCTCTCTTTCCTTCTCATGTTCTCTATCTTAATGGGCATGAAATAGTGTCTCGAAGTGGCTTAGTCCACCCTTCTCTGAGGATACAAGATGTTGAATGTCTTTTCGCAGGCTGGTCATCCATTGCTTCACTGTCTTTTGAGAAATGCATGTTTTTGTTCTTTGCTTATTTTAAAAACTTAAGTTACTTAGGCTTGTTGTTAAAGAAAAGACATCTTGAGCTAAGTCTGAAAGCAGAAACAGTCCAGGTAGGTAGATATGGGCTTCTGATAGCTGGCCCAGTCAGGATGCTTTAAGGCAGGAGACTGTGGTACACTGACAAGATGGGCAATGGGTTCTGTAGTCAACAGGCCAATATCCCATAGCTATAGTTCTTCAGGATTTGGAGTCAATTAGGACCCCAGACCTATATATATTGCTTAGCACAATTCAAGTTCTATAGCTTACTCCCACCCTAAGTTGTCCTATTACCACAGTATTCAACCTATGCCATTGGGAAAGGACTTTCAGCCTCCATCCTCATCCCAAGTAGCAGATAAAGCACACTTTACGTTTCTAGCTTACACTACAGTGTTATTCTTTGTTTTGTTCTTAGATATTTTTAGTTCGGTGTAGTTTAGTTTCTTGAGACAGGGCCTTGTTATATAGCCCAAACTGGCCTTGGACTCACAATCCTCCTGCCTCAGCCTCCTAGGATTCCACACCCAGCTTCTAATGTTATGTTGTTACAGCCTCCCAGTGACTGCCACCTCATGCCCTGTCTGCCTCCTGTTGGCCTGCTGTGGCCAGAGCAAGAGCCTGTAGAGGAAGGAAACTGATAAAGTAGCACAGCGTCCAGTACTATGCACAACTCTCTAGCATCCTCAGGTCACTGGGTTGCATGCCGCCTGCCTCGAGGGCTCTCTTTCCAGCTGATGGATTTGATAGTCTTCTGTCTCCACTGGATGCCAGGGAGTCGAATCTGTCAGTGTTGAGATCTCCTCTGAGAACCCTGCTGTCCCGCATTTCCCTAACCCAACACCTGGTCACACTCATCAAATAGCTTTTGTTGTGTGGGGAAACGCTCTTGATACACTGTCACCAAGTAGGTAACAAAACAGTATTACTGCATGAGATACCCATTAAAAGATAGAGGTGCAGAAAAAGAGAAAGGGAAGGACAGGAAGATGATATACCCCAAATAGCAATAATAGTTCCTTCTAGATTGTAGAATATGGATGCATTTTCCCCCTTTGTGCTTTTCTGTATTTTCCAAATTTTTTACCATGAATATGTATTGCTTTTTTAATCAGAGGAAAGGACAGCGCATGGTAATTTTTTAAAAAAGCCTTTGTTGGGCTGTATGCCCACTTAGGCTCAGAGCTTTTGTGGATTCCACATAGAAAATTATAGAGTCCTGGCCCTCCAAGCTCCTTGTCACAAATAGAGGGTCAGAGCTGTCCTAAGAGTCCAAGACAGTCCTGCAGACTGTAAAACAGCCCAAATCTGTCCTGAGTGGATGGCCTGGCTCAGGATGGAAAAAGAAGGGGACATGAGGAACGTAGGTATTCCCTGCCTGGAAACCGGGGGAGAAAGAACCATTTTTAGAAGTACAAGAAGACAGACTTAGGGATGAGGCTGAAAAGAGTCAGACAGGGAGCACAGGTGGCCACCCCAGCAGGGCTTGGCTCCTCACCACCCCCCCCAGGCAACATCGCCACAGTTTTGAGGACTGACTCCCTTGATAGAAATCGGCTTGGTTAAGAAACTGGAATGAGTTCAGCAGGATAGAGAGGAGACAGAAGGGCAGTATCTTGATTTGAATCGCTGGTACAAAAACTGGCAAGTCTCAGGATTCTAATATCAACCATTTCCTTTCCTCCCCCAGGAAAGCCAGGCATCATGGGTCCTGAAGATAGGCCCGCATAAACAAGGGGCCTGGGAGACTGTGCCACACAAGGATGGCAATAAAGCCCTCCCTCTGCACGACCCCTCAGAAGATAAGGCCAGGTTACTGCCTCTGTCTGCAAGAAAGGTGAAAGTTATAACCCACATCCTTTGCTCTCTCTGCCCAAGAGATTTTATACACTACATCCTGTGATTTGGCAGAAGGAGAAACTGAGGCTCAGAGGGGGGAAAAGTCACCTGTCCAAGGATATAGTACAGGCAGGGTGCGGCTCAAACTCAAACTTCAGAATCAGGTATGTGCCTCTAATATGAGCATCTTCACAAGTCCCTGAACCTTTCTGAGCTCCAGGGTGCCTTTCCCCAGACAGGGAAATGGACTGGATTTTGAGAATGTTTTCCTGAGAACCTAAGTCACTTTCCTCTCCTCTCAGGGCGGTGGGGCAACTCCTAACTCGAGCCCCAATGTCTGTGAGTTTGAGAGTCCTGACTCCCAGCCTCAATACCTCTATCTTATCACAACACCTTCCAACACACCCAGGTTCTGAAGGAGAGATTCCTGATTAGGTTGAGGGGGCCCTGTATGTCTACCACCACAATAGGACAAATACAGTACCAGTTTCCACAGTGCTATCCTGTGCACAAAAGATGCCTTTTGTGAAAATTAGAATAGGGCACCCTCTCCTGGCAGATGAGTTAGAACACAAGGTTCTCTGGGCAGGTTGTATGGGCCTTTGGTCCAAGATTCCAGCCTTCATTCAGCCCACCCAGAGAACCCTTGTACAGGGGATGCTATGGCATGCATCCACAAAGACCTAGAATTCCCCAACCTGCTGCCTCCTGTCCTGCTTCTGCAACTCTCCCTCCAGCACACATACTGTTCTCTCAAGCTCTCCCCTTGCGCTGGTGATCAGGAAAGCTCAGTCCCCAGGCCTCCACCCCGTCATTGGCCTGGATTGGATTTCCACCTCCCCATGCAGAGCTGCTAAGGTCGCATTCCCATGGGGAACCCAAGCACTTTCCAGTCCCCTGCTCACCCCCAGCCACCTCCCTTGGAGAGCTCCTTTATGCTCTATTTTTAGTTTCTTGATTGCAAGCGAGAAGTCAGAATCAGAGAATGCTGGGAAACTACTGAGGTAACCAACCCAGAAAAATGGACAGCCCAGCTTCATGGGGAGGGCTGAGGGGCTTCAAGGAGAGAGACAGCTGTCAGCAACACAAAAAGAGGGCAGAGGGTAGGTTATCCAACCCTCTGGGCCAGTAAAGGTGGGCATCTGAGTCCAGCCATGGTTCTACAAAGGACCCCTCTGGACCACCTAGTACAATTCCTCCTTTCCAGAGATGGAAACTGAGTCACATAACCCAAGTGGCAGGGCATCCGTAAATATTCAGATTCCTACACTATTTTTGCAGCCCTACACACAGATTCCCATAGATAGGCTGAAAAACGCCCCCCTACCCCTGAATCAAAGCTTGTGCCATGCCTTATGCCAACCTGGGTCCAAGGGCCAAGCACAGGCCAGATTCATCTTTTAGCCCCCTAGTTTGGCTTCCTTCATGCTGAGGGAATCACTTTCCTGCAGTGGCCCTTTGTATCCATCAAATATATCATTTCCCTCCCTGAGCAGAGACAGAGAGCTGGGCTGGGAGCACTTCCCCAACGTGCCGCCACACTCCCTAAATGAATGAACTGGCAGCTCCAAACGGCAGTGCAATTGGCAGTTATTGCTGGCAGTTTATCAGTATTAACTGATTAGGCCTGCGATGATGGATCCCCTGTCCAGCAAAGTCTGCCGCCCCAGAGGCCTTGCTCCGCCCTGAGCCACGCCGGCAGCCCAAGACCAGTTGCTCACAGCTGCCCCCAGAGCTCAGACTTCAGACCTCTCCCCACTCCCTGCACTTCCCTCCCCAGCAACAGAGACATTTAAATAAATAAAACAAAATTCAAATGAGGACACTAAATCTCCCCGGCGTTTAATTGATGATCATTATGCTTAGGAACCTAAACTCTTTTAATTTCACTTCGATGCAGAGATGAATTATAGAATTAGTCTCCAATTATCAATCATGCCTTTGCTCCTGTCTCCTGACTGCCCAGCCTGCTCACAAGCTCACTCTCTCTTTCAGGCCAGGGGTTGAAGAAGCAGGGTAATAGCACTGCAAATGTGAGGCTTGATTGCAACAAGAGCTCGCTCACGCTCTCTCTCTCTCTCTCTCTCTCCCCCCTCTCTGACCTTTGACCTCTGTCTCATTGTCTATCTCTGTCTCTGTCTCTGTCTCTCTCCTTCCTTCCTTCCTCCCTTCCTTTCTTCCTTCCTCCCCTCCCTCTCTCTCTCACCTCCATTCCTGGCAAGCCACCTTAACCACTTTAAAAAAAGACAAAGACAACTCCGAAAACAACCCCTTTTTGTGTTTAATTCATTGCATTCAGGGGACTGAGTGATAAGGCACACAGTCCACAGTGGGCAGAATTCCAATGGCAACTTGTGCCTGACCCCAAGCAGCTGCAGTCAGGCCCACCTGACCCAGCAGCCTGCAGAGGGTGACTGAAGGGGGCTCTGATAGACTGCAGAACGCCACCCAGCTGCCATGGCTGCAGCCTGAGCTTCCACCACCCTGGACCAGGTTTCCATTGCCCTCTTCTTCCTGTCCTCCTTTACTGTGAAAATAATAATAATAATTTGAATAATAATTTCCACCAAAGCTGTGAGTGATTTGCATTTGTATAGTGCTCTGCAATTTACAAAGTGCTTTCATGTGCATTATCTCATTTGATCCTCCCAATAATCCTGAGAGAGGTCTGTAGAGCAGGTATTTTTGTTATTCAAACGTTTATTCATTCATTTGACTAACATTTATTGAGTTTCTACTTTATACCAGGCCCTCGGGATAGAAAGACAAGTAAAAAACAGGAGGCTCTTTCCTCAAAGATGCACAGACTATTGGGTAGACCTACTAAGTATATAGACTACTAAAGGGCCCAAGAACAAACTGTCCCCTTTTGACAGGGAGATAGACTCAGAGGAGTAAGCAAGTGGATTGCAATGAGAGAAACAGGGCCAGGATGGACCCACATCTGCTGCATTGAGCTCCAAATGTGTGCCCCCCAAGTTATTATATGGTCATTATTATCTTCATTTCATCTCTGTGTTAAAAAGTACCAATGTGCAGTCCAAGGAGATGGTTCAGTCAGGAAAGTGATGGATGTGCAAGCATGAGTTCCAATCCTTGGCACCCACAAAAAGCAGGGTACAAGCAAGTATGTGCAACCCCAGTTCAAGGGAGAGAAGAGACAGGCAAATCCCTTGAGTTTGCTGGTCAGTCAAATCAGTGAACTTCGAGTTCAGTGAAAGACCCTGCCCCCAAAAAAGATGGAGAGCAACTAAGGAAGACTCGCAATACTGACCTCTCACCTCCCCACACAAACACACAGGCACATACATGCAAGCACATTGGCATGTGCACACACATACACATGAACACACACAAAGAACACACACACAAGTAACCATGTTAATTCATTGCTAGACTTAGAGTCCCAAGGGGGGGGGCGGGGAGACTTAGAAGCTTCTAACACCAGCAAATCCCTCAAGACCAAACGGATTGTGTCATATCAAGGAAGACCATTGCTGAGGGTAGAAACCAGTTGTCTGGATCTCCCAGGCATGCAGTATCTTGGGGTTCCTTCCTAAGGGGCTCTGCCTTGGAGCTGCTGGTAAAATCTTTTCCAATCAGTTCACTGACTGGCTACTTATTTATAATACTTGGTTTTACCTTTAAAAACAAAAACTATGACTTCTATAGGCATCATCAAGAAAAGCTAGGTTTGCCTTGAACTGTTCATGGCTCTTTTCACCCACTTGTCCCATCTTAGTTTCATCCATGAATAAGGACCCTGTTCTCATAGTCTCACTCTGGTCCACAGCTGGCTCCACAGCTGGCTCCTCAGTCACCCAGGTCCTTCAATTTCAGGCCCTGATGGAGGTAGAATTAGCCTTGACCAGATCACTTTAGCTCAGCCTAACTCCAGAGGCTGGGTCCCCAAAGGCTTTGCACCAGTGACCATGCTCTTGATAGAGATGGACCACCATCTTTGCCTCTTCCCACAGAGCTAAATCCATCCAAGCAGAGGTCCTGCAGGGATTATTCTCTGGGTCAGAGCCCATTGGACTTCCTGGCCAAAGCTAGGACAACTCTATCCTGTCACCAGCTGGTTTCCCTGGGCTCTGGGCCACTGGCCTCTAGCCATGGGCCAGGCACCCAGCCATGCCAGGGAGCCAAGCAGTCCTGGCATGGAACAGTCGTTTAACACTCTCATTGGTCTTGGAAGGCTGAGATGCAACCTGGGTACTGTGGACATTGTTTCCATCCTTAGATGGAGAAGACATTCCAATCCTTCCATGGCCTTGAAGACTTCCTTCCAAGTCACATCTTATAACTCCCCTGTCACTATACTGTGCCTATGTTCCAAGGAAATAAAGCAAGCATCCTTCAGCCTCCTGACCCATCCCTACTTCATACCTCTTTGTTCCCAAGATAAACCATGCCCTCTGCAGCTCTCTAAGCTCTGTCTAGCATATCTTACCCCGAGCTCTCCCTCTACTGTTGGGAAACCCTGCTGTTAGGGTTGTAGTTCTCCATGTCCAGATAGCCCTGAGGGGCTTGGCGCCAAATGGAAGGACTCCCCTTTTCAGCAGGGTGCCTCCTGCTCTCTTCCTGGCTCACCTGGAAAGTGCCACCAAGTACGGATGCCTGACCTTATCTGGAACATGACCTTTGGCGTAGTTACCTGGAGTAAAAACTACCCCCAGATTTTCTCTATATGATAATCAGGCATTGCCTGATAGTCTGGAAGGTAGGAGCCCACTGCCACATGTAAATAAAGCATACTATGAGCACCTATCAGCTGAGGCTTTGGCTACTGCCTCCACACTATAAATTCTCTAGTTCTCCCACTGAATAAACGGAGCTGTTTCACTGTGTCTGGGGCTGCACCACTGCTGTTTCACTGCGCCTGGGACCAGCTTCCCCGGAAGGGCTTTCTTCCGTCAATGCTCACTGGCCATCCTGACCCCATTCATCGCTTCTGCTCTCCCTGCCCTTGTGGGCCGGTGGCCAACAACCCGCGAAGAGAGGGAGAGACGCCCGCACTCTACAATCTGCCTAGTGTGCATCTCATCAGCCTTCAACATCTACCTCAGCCATTACCTCCTTTAAGAAGCCTGCCTGGCTGCTCCAAAATCACTACCAAACTAGAGTTCATCTTTGCTTCCTCTGGGAGTTCGATATGTCTCACACAGATTTCATTCAGTCAGTCCCTGTACCATGTACCACAGGGCAGTTAATCTGTCTACATGACTTCCCCTGCTACAGTGCCTGGCCTGCAAAGGAGCCTCAATTGGCATTAATATAACTGAGCTGAATCCCCATCTGAAGGGTTTTGCCCAGGATTCCCCCACTTTTAACACTGAAAGTCTCACATCCCAGGAAAACCCTCAGTCCTCAGCACACTCATCCTCACTCAGTAATGGGTGGCCTATCCTGTCCTCTTACCTGGAGCTAAAGTTCACACTCCCAAATAATGTGAGATCTGTTTTCAAGGTTGAGCTGGTGACATGCAAGGTGTCTTCAGGGAAGCATGAAATACATCTGGTCATGTAAAGGGTTGTCCTCATACAGGCTGAGGATCTAGAAAGATCTAGAATGGAATCATGTGACCAGAACTAGAACACATTAGAAGTCACTAAGAGTAAGAAACTTAGTCCAGGAGAAATAGCATTGGCCTATTCAAGATGGGAGAGGAAAATGGAAAGACCCAGTGGGGTAATGACATTGGTCTAAAGATCCCTAGACTTTTGTCCTAACTCTGTCCAACCCACACCTTTAGCCCTGAGAGAACACTAGCATCTAACGGATCCATCACTCTGTGGTACAAACTTCCCACTCATTATTTTGTTTACTCCTCCAGAAACCATGCTGTCATTTTACAAGTGAGAAAAACAAGAGTTGGAGAAGCCCGGTGATATTCCTAAAGGCATCAGTGCTGCCTTCAGACCACCTTATCTGGCTCCAAAGCCCAGGCCCTTCCAGGCCTGTGATGACTGTGTCCTGATTCCTCCCAACTTCCCTGCCCCTTCTCTCTCTCCTCCTTCCCCTTCCCTGTTCTCTCTCTTCTTTCTTTCATGTTGTCCAGGCTGGCCTCAAACCCTGTAAAGCCAAGGATGACCTTGAACTTCTGATCCTCTTGTTTTTACCTCCCCAGTGCTATGATGACAGGCATTTACCACTACTTTGTACTTATGCAGTGCTGGAAATTGAACCCAGAACATGCTAGTCAAGCACCTGCCAACTGTGCTATACCCCTTGCACCCCTACCTTACTTTCTTTGAGGCCCAAGGTAGTCAAATCATCAGGTGCATTATTGCTGCCAAATGTGATGTCCACTCACCGTCAGATGAAGAAAGAGGTCCCAGTGCTGTGACGCTAAGAGTGCCCATTCTGGGACAGAAAAGGGACAGGAGCAGAGCAGGAAGCTTCTGTGTGATACACCTCTCCATTCTGGATCTCACTAGGGAGAATAAAGGGAAGGTGCTGGTTAACAGCCATAGACTTCTTGTTGAGGATGAAGTGTGGAGGGGTCCTGCTGGGGCGGAAAGCAGGAGAGCTAGAAGCAGAGGCCAGAAGCAACTTTACAGAGCATTGTGAGGAGTCAGGAAGGGACACAAGGTCACAAGTGGCCTTGATCTCCAGCCAGCTTCCCTACTCCAAACTCTCCAGAATGACACCTCTGGACCCACTAGACTCATACCTTGTGCTGTTCATGCAGGAGTGGTGACCACCTTTCTCTCCAGAACCGCTCTGCTCTATTTTTGCCCCCTAGGGCCAAACAGTAACATCTGCTTCTAGCTGAATTCATAAAAGAGCCTCACTCCAGCTTCTGTCCTGAGGCCAGCACAGTAGAGACTTGCATGGATACAGGAAGATGATAACCTGGAACCTGCTCTACCACCCCAGCATCCAAATGGGCACACCACCAGGTACTGGCAGCGGAGCAAGGACAGGGAGCCACCTGAGGGCTCTGTGGACCTTCTCTCTCTTGCCAGCCAGCTTCAGACGTGACAGATGAGCCACCAACCCAGTTCCCCTTCTCCCTCCAGACCCCCTCCTTGCAACCTATCTTTCTGGCCCAGACCCCCATATCTTCCTTGGAGCCTCAAATAGCTGTGTCTCAGAAATGTGAAGGGCTGTTTTCTCCTAATTACAAAACTAACAGCTGACAACACGGGCCCCTCGTTCCTCCATGCTAACAGCCCCATTAGGACAGAACCCGTTATCACCCTTGCCCTCTCCATATATTTTATGAAGCTGCCTCAAAAGTATTCAGCGTCTGGTCCTCCCTCCCTCCCTCCCACTCTCTTTCCCACCCAACCTCCCTTCCTCCCTCTCTCTTTCAAGGCGATGGCTTTGTGAAAGCTGAGGGGGAAAAATAAAGCATTTTACTAAAATGTCACTCTGGGAAAAGGGGGGGAAATTTCCTAATAGGCCATTGGAGGCTTGCTTTTTTTTTTAAGTGTGATAAATTTGACCTGTCTTAAAAAGACAGCTCAGTGTTGCTTATCAGCTGTGATTTGACCAGATAGCCGTTTCAAAAAACAGACACTGGTCTTTTTATAATAAATGAAAGCAATAAAACCAAGAGCTGGGCCAGAACTATAATTAAGAATCGGGCACAGAAAATGGGGGTGTGTCAGTGGAAAGCAGTGAGGTCTTTGGGCAGACAGCCATGGGCACCACTGGCTGGGGTCCACCACAAGGAGGCACTGGCAGGAGGGGGTAGGACAAGACATAGGGAGGAGAGGGCAAGACTTGCACCACCAGTACCCTATTCTTTCCCTCTCTTGTTTTGGGAGAGTCCCATCTCTAGACAGATGGACCTGAGGTCAGGAGGAGGGGCTCATCGCCCACCCCAAAACCAAATCCAATGTCTATCTGAAATTCAGCCGGGAGTCCCGCTCCTTGCTCTGTCTGAGCACAATAAACATCCCAGACTCACTACTCCTAAAGAGCTGTCTGTTTAACACGATCTCCATCTCAAGCGGCTGTTTTGCATTTCCTTTTGGCTTTATTAAAACTGATTTTCTATTTGCACTATAAAAACTGATCTGATTAAATTTCCATTTTTCCCCAAAGAAAAGACTCTCTTCTCTCTCTCTCTCTCCCTCTCTCTCTCTCCCTCTCTCTCTCTGTCTCTCTCTTTCTCTTACTCTCCCCTCTGTCTCTCCTCTCTGTCCTCCCTCCCATCCTCCCTCTCCACTATTTTTTCTTACCCCAAACAAATAATTCTTGATTATCCTCCCTCCTCATCCCTCTCTTATCCCCCACTGGGTCCCCTGCGCAGTTTCCATGGGAATGACTGTGAATGATGCTCCTGGGGATGGGAGAGGAGGGAGCTCCCACCCTGCAAAACTGAAGAGGGGAGGTTTACCGGGGATCTTCAGTGAAAGGGGTGTTTCTCGGGCATCCATTATGAGGTCCCTCACATTCTGTGAGGCTGTGGGACTGCATGCTGCATCCAGTGTGTCCCTGAGCCTAATCCATCCCTCTGACAAAGCCCTGGTCCTTCCAAGGCCACTTAGCTCCTTCCTTGTATTCTTGGCAGGGGATGGACCAAGGGTAAAATTAAAAGGAACACACAACCCCCTCTGCACACACACACACACCAGATGAGTTAAAGACCTCCGCCCTTAGCCTTTGCATTTCTGTTTCTTCTTCTTCATAACAGAGAACCGTATGACAATGCCATTAAGGAGTCACTGTGGAGTATTCACTGGGTCAGTGCAGGACACACACTTTCTCTGCTTCTTGTTTCTACCCCCAAGGGAGGTTCCTATCTCAAAGAGGTCAAGTCATTGGTTCATTGAAAGAGACTACTCTGAGGTACCAGTGGTGAGCCGGTGAGCTAACTACTGCACCACATTGCCTTGTGAGAAGACAGCACCCTTGTGAAGGAACCAAGCACAGCACCCAGAGGGCTAGCAGAGAAGAGCTGAAGAAGCAGAGACAGTGAGCAGACCAGCTGAGGAAGTAGCTCCCATCTGTCCTTCTGAGGGCTACCTCCCTTCTAAGCTCTGCAGCCCACTGGGGTTCCCCTACCCCGACCATGCTGGTCCCTTTGGTGCTCCTGCCCTTAAAGCTCCCTCTCCTTCCCTCTGCGCAGCTGAGGCAGGTTGGCATTTTAACAAGACTTTTCTAAATATTCAGGGAAAACAAAAAGTAAATAATGACAGAAGTATAAATGGCAGGCACAAACTCAGCTCCCAATGCACCAGAGCGCCTCAGCATCATCAGTAATTAATTGAGGAGTGAGTGAATGACTCACTGACTCACTGAGTGACTGACTGACTTGATTCACTGACTCACTGACTCACTAAGTGACTGACTGATTCACTGACTCAGTGATGAGTGACTGATTGACTGATCAACTGACTGACACAGACTCACTGAGTGACTCACTGAGTGTCTGACTGACAGACTTAATGACTCACTCACACTCACTTTCTGACTGACTCGCTCACTCACTGTCACATTGATAAACTGACTCCATGCACTCACTTTCTGACTGACAGACTCACTCACTCACTGAGTACTTTGCCTATTAGCCAAAGCTAAAATAGGCACTTTCTCAGTTTCTTACATAGCTGGGCCCAGTCACTCCAGTGTAAGAGGCCACTCAAACAAGTAGGTTGGCAAATGTGACTTGTTCATGATAGAAGTCCCCACATGCCCAGTGAAGCTTCCTGTTTCTACCCTCAGAGGAGGCTGTTATCATCATGGATATCCCAGCACCTTTCCTACACATTAGCCATGCCATACATGTAAGAATTTACACCTACTCCTAAACCACAGTCTCCCACATACTATCTTCTAGTTCTTAATAATATATATAATATGTTATAACAAGCTATATTCACACACCCTTCAGTTTGTTTGTTTGTTTGTTTGTTGAGACAGGGTGTCATATAGTCTACGTAGGCCTCTAGGTAGGTAACTATGAATAATCCATTCATAGTTAATGTCCTCTCTAGGTTTAAGCTAAGACCTCCAGAGACAAATAGGAAAGAATGTCAAGGTTGACCGGGCTGGACCCCAGAAGGGCTGAGAGGCCAGAATACGCCCGTCCTATGCAGTTAAATGCAACTTTCTGAGGAGCCTGTGTTAATTCCTCCAAATGGGCCTCTTCTCCTCTGTCCCTCCACACTTACTGTGCTGATAGACATTTGAGCTTTTTCCATGGACCTGGCAGACCTGCTCTGTTCAAGGTGCAGCAAGCCCCACTCGCCACATTTGTTCTGTGTTCCCTGACATGCCTGCCCCTCATCTTCTGCTTACTGACTAAAGCCTACTCCTCCTCAGGAGTGTATCCTAAAGACTTCCCTGTCCTCTGCCTCTGTCTCTATCCCACAATATTCATCACTTTCCTCCTCTCCCCACACTGTGCCAACATCCTGCTCCCGGGCCATTCTTCTCCATCAGAGTGGAGCTCGAGGGACTATTTCTTTTACTCTTGAATTCTCTGTATCCAGTAGCATGCTATCTTCTAGTTTAATAGAATATATAATGTTATTTCAAACTGTATTCACACACCCTCCAGTTTTTTTGTTTGTTTGTTTGTTTGTTTGTTTGTTTGTTTGAGACAGGATGTCATACAGTCTAGGTAGGTCTCTAACATACTATGTAATGGAAGAGGAACTTGAACTTCTGATCTTCCTATTTTGACTTCTTGAGCACTGGAATTACAGGCCTGTGTCACTATGCTGAGTTTATACTGTGCTGGAGATCAAACCCAAGGCCTCATGCATGTTAGGCAAGTGCTCTATAAACTGAACTACATCTCTAGCCACACACACCCCAAATTTTGACAGGGAAAAAAAAAGTCAGGGTCATGTGGTTTGAATTACGTCATGTGAGAAGGTTCCCAAAGGAAGGGAAGCCATGTTTTTATGCGTGTGGTTACTGTGGCTTGGCCCCATGGCCTATGCTTGCCACAGAATATGTACTTTATACATACATACATATATATATATATGTGTGTATATATATATATATATATGATAAAAAGAAATGTGATCACACCCAGAAAATACCCAAAATAACTGGAACCACTAACACAATATTTTGTTTCTACAAGTGCCTGGATATGGGCAGCTAAAGAGGGAAGAATGCAGGGCTGGGATGTAGCTCCCTGGTAGAGCAGAATGCTTTCCTAGCATGCAAGGATCAATGGAGGAAGGGAGGGAGGGAAGGAGGCAGGGAAGAGGGGAGGGAGGATAAAAGCCTACTGGGGGTAGAAGGGAAAGCAGTGCTTTGTGAGACAAGAAAGACTGAATTTAGTTCTAGACATTTTACGGCAACAGTAAAGCATTTAAGGAGAGATGTCCAGCGGGCTGCTGGATTTATGGGACTAGAGTCCAGCAAGAGGTCAACACTGGACATGAACATTTGAGTATCTTGGAGGAAGATGGGAAAGAAAGACTAGCTCTGAATGAGCTCCTGCAGAAAGTGGATTGAGCAGCAGGGAAGGCAGCCCCAGGAAGGGCCATGGAGGGCAGGCCAAGGTGGGCTCCCACAGGCACTAATGGAGGCTGAGAAGCACAATCAAGGAGACAGGAAGCAGCCCACACACAAGGTCAAGGAGGCTGAGCCAAATCCAGCTCACCTGCGGGGACTTCCACTCTTTGCTGATAGCTTTCAGCAGGGGACTTTCTCAGGAACAGTGTGACCAGATCCTCCCCCAAATTCTAGCTGATCCTGGCTTCCTGTTCTACCGGCAATTTGGTCACTGATGTTCACTCATCTGATGCTCGTCCCCACCCCCTGCCATCAGCCACTGCTGGAACTCCATAGCATCACAGAATCAAATGAGAAGCAAGCAAAAAAGGATGCACGCAACATCACGTGGATTATTTGCTCTCTTTCTACAGATGAGGCCCAGAGAGGGAATGTGAACTGAAAGCCACACAACTAGGAAGTAGGAAGCAGGACCAGGTAGATGCCAGGTGCCCAGGATCCCAAGCTGGCACTCCTGGATTTCCACCACCATCACCCTCCAGTGGAAGCAGAAAACCCAGAGACTATGACCTGCCCGAGATTCACAGCTGAACCAGACTGAGGCCAGAACAGAAGAACTTCTTTCCACACACCTCCACCCTGCTTCTGGTCTCATAGATCATCAGTTCAGCCTTGAAGCCCACAGTACTCCTCAGAGCAGAAGGGCATAGCCCTACATATCTAAACCGGGCAGATGGTTCAATCAATAAAGTGCTTATAAGATCTGAGTTTGAGCCCCAGAACCAATATAAAAAAGTCAACCATGCTGGGGACTGGAGAGATTCCTCTTGCCAGAATCTAGTCTCATAAATCCAGACTGGAGAGATTGCTCAGTGGTTAAGAGCACTAGTGACTGCTCCTGCAGAGGACCTGGGTTTGGTTCCCAGCACCCATATGGCAGCTAACAAGTGTCTGTAACTCCAGTTCTAGGGGATCTGGCACCATCTTCTGGCCTTCGGAGGTTTTGCACACACATGGTGTACTTACATACAGGCAACACACTCAAATAAATAAATAAATAAATAAATAAATAAATAAATAAATAAATAAATAAATAAATAAATAAATAAATAAATAAATAAATAAATAAATAAATAAATAAATAAATAAATAAATAAATAAATAAATATTTTTAAAAGTCATGTGTGGCTTTTGCTTCCTGTGCCCACTTGAAGATGTAGAGCTTAGCTTCTGCTCCGCCAGCCACCTCTGCCACCACGTTGCCCTGCCAAAACAGACTGTAATTCCCCTGGAACTGTAAGCACAAATAAATTCTTTCTTCTATTAAAAAAAAAAAAAAAAAAAGTCAAGTGTGGTGGCATGTAACCCCAGGTAACAAAGGTGAAGAACGGCAGATCCCTGTGTCTCAGTGGTCAGCCAGCCTGGCCTAATTGGAGGATTCCAGGCCAATAAAAGAACCTATCCCCAAAATCAAAGTGGATACCACCTGAAGAATGGCACCCAAGATTGTCCTCTGGCACAGACATACACACACACACACACACACACACACACACACACACACAGACTACAGGCATAGATCTAGGGTTCAGACCCTGACTGATCCCTTCTATAATCCTTCAGCTCAGAAATGTCCCAGAGGACAGACTCCTTTAAGGGTGACACTCCTGCTGTGAGAGCAGCAGCTGTGAACCTGTCTCCATCCACACCTAAAATCTGGGCCATTTCCAAAGAGACAATTACATGCCCTTTCCCAGCCCAGGCCCCAGAGCTGCTGGCTGCTTAGAAACCCCTGGCCCTCCTTGTCCTCAAGCTGCCAATTTCCTCATCAGTATTTTATTTGTCTGTTTTGCTCATTTTTAAGCTGGTGGCAATTGCTATTTAAATTGTTTTGTAAAGTGTCTTTGCATTTACAATGCCGGCTGTCAGCAGCCCCACAATAGGAAATGAGATTTGGCATCAAAGGCAAAGATGCTACTAAAATACATTTTAATAAATATGTAAATCAATTAATCAATCACCCATCCAGGGAAGGAGCTTCAGGAACACACACAGAAGGCTAAGAAGGAGGTGTTGGAGGACAATGTGGTCCAAGAGAGCAGAAGAGGCTCCCCAGCACTAAGCACAGAGAGCATGGGTACATCGTGCACAGCCAGCCACCCTGGACTCCCAGCTCTTGGGTTCCCTCTCTCTCCCCCAACCCTATCTAAATGGGCACCCCTCGGGTAGGAGCCAGGGTCCCATAGAGGTGCTAACAAAATAGCTCTAGGGTTGAGATTAAGAAACCAACGTTGTAGCAGAAACTCCCACCACCAAAACATCTCTCCTCAAATGCCATTTGCTAGAGAAGCCAGAGATTAGAAAGCACTTGCAAGGTTTGAGTCTGCAAGTCAACCAGTCTCGGGGATTAGCATCAGGAAGAAATGACCAGCTGTTCTCTTTTTCCTGAAACAGCACCAAAGGAGAGGAGCTTAAGCTGTCACAAACAGATTGGTGAGGGATGTACTGTCCCCTCAGAGACAGTCCTGACAGAAAAGTAAATATGACTCTGGGGACAGTACTGAGGATGAGAGAAGAGGGTTGCGGGTCTCAAAGAGTGTGCATGTGCACATGCCTGCATTCCTCTGGCACAATAACCTCTTTTTCTTTGAGACAAGGTCTCTCACTGGGCTGGAGTTTACTGAATAAGCTAGGCTGGCTGGCTGGCCAGTGAGTCCCAGGAATCTGCCTGTCTCTCTTCCCAACGGTGTAATTTCAAACATACCACCATGTTTACAATATATGTGTATATTGTGGACACACAGTGTCTGGGGATTGAACTCAGTTTCTTATGCTTGTAAGAGAAGCACTTTACCTACTGAGTCATCTTCCAGCTCTGTCAAAGTTTTATGAACGAGGAGCACAGATACACCATGACTGATGAACGGGAGGAGACTGGCCACATAGTTACAGATTCTCAGATCATACCAAGGGGCATTATGAGAGGCTTGACCACAGCCTGTACAGCCTGAGCTGCAGCTGGTATATATTTTGAGCCTGGGCATATGGTTTTCATGAGAATATGACTGAGTCCTAGTAAGGTACACCTCACGTGGCTTTCCATGTGATCTTGGACAAGTCACTTTATCCTTAAAGGCTTTGATACTTACCAGACAATAGAGAGTTTAGGCAAAACAAACTCTAAACTAGAAATTCTCCAGTTTACTTTCCCCAGCACTATGCAAATGGAACCAGTGTCTTCCCATTGCTGCCAGCCTTGCCTAAGGGACCAAGCTAAGTTAGCCTGACCTTGACAGGAAAGGAACTGGCCATTTGAAGTGTGAAGGGCAGGGAAAACCTGGGGATTCAACACCCCCAGATGTTGAAACTAGGTTTTGGAGGACTGGGAAATACTGCCATGGTATAGTACTTGCCTAGCATGCACATGGCTCAGAGTTCAATCCCCAGCAATAAAAAGAGAAAAGAAAAAAGGAAACAGGCTATAGGAAGAATGCATACCCACAGTGAAAACCAAAGGCTCCATCTCTCAGTTTCTTTCCCAGCCTCTCGTCTGCACACCTCCCAAACCCATCACTACCTCCTCCCCCAGAAGAATTAAGTCTTCTGATTAAAGACATGTCTTGTTCCCAAATTACCTCATTTTTTTAAACCAATGCCACTTGGACCAGAGGGCAAACATTCCCATCAGGGCCCACCCAGCTTGGGTGCTGGGCACACCCTTGGCTAGGTCATGAGCATGCATGAATGTGTGGCCTCAGTCATGTGTGTAACAACATGTAGGTCTCTTGTTTGATGTACTCCTACTCAGGCAGGTCCCTCTACATGCATGTGAGGCTGTGAAAGACACATAAAGTCATGCTTTGAAACATACCCAAGTGGCCCATATGGTGGGCAGGGGCTGCTGCGCACTGCTATGACTGAAATCTTGCTCCTCTTTCTCTCTTGAACAGTGGGTTCACAGCACTTCCCGTGTGGCTGTGGTGAAGGCTGCCCTTCTTGTTTGCCCTTCTTGCCACCATTCAAGTAGAGGCTGAATGAAGCCCCATGAGCACTCCAAGTGAGGAGCTGTGAGAGCCTTCAGTGTTGAGCCCATTGTACTTATCCTACATGCACAGATATGTCCAGGCGGGCATAGGAATCAGTAGACTAAGAAAGACTCACCCTCACTCAGTGTGGACAGGCCCTATCCATTTACCTGAGACTCAGAAGAAAGATGAATGGCTTTATCCTCTCTCTCTCTCTCTCTCTCTCTCTCTCTCTCTCTCTCTCCCACCCTTGACCATCAGAGCTCCAGGTTCTCCATCTTTTAGGTCAGGCCTTCAGCCTTATATTCAGAATGATGTCATTAGTCTCTGGTTCTCCACCCTTCAGAGTTGGACTGTGGCACATTGGTGGCCTCTCTGGTTTCCAGCTTGCAGACAGATTGTGATGGGCGCCAAATTCTAATACATAAATACGTGTGTGTGTGTGTGTGTGTGTGTGGTTCCCTTTCTAGTACAAGCTCATTGTGGGTTCATTTGAAATGACATGTTTTACTTATGTTCCCCTAGCACTTAGCACATAGTAGGCCCTCTGCAATGTTGATGAAGGAAAATAAGTATTCTCAGGTCATTTTGTGTATCATATATATCATTTCTCCTCAAATACACTGTAGGCATCTCAATAACAGGAGTATGCCTACGAGGCAACAGATCTTCGGAGCCCCTGACCCAACAACCACAACCGGCTTGGGGCTGACAGGACTCTCAGGCCAAGCTGACCATATCCAATGATGTCTAACTGTCACCACACACCCCTAAACACACCATCTCTCTCTCTCTCTCTTTGCTCCTTGTGACTCCATTGTCCCCACCTGGAGGGTGACACCATTTCTGGGGAGACTTCTGGAAGAACTAACTTTATTAAGATTGATTTGGCCTGCCCGCCATTCTGACAGGTCCAAAAGCAAACACGGCAGAGCCATGGGGGAGATTTGGTCATAATTACCATCTTTAATTACTGCTAAAACATCAATTGCTCTTGTTCAATTAGCAGTGCGGTTTCAGGCATGGCAAACTTTGCAACACAAAATAAGCTGAAAATTGATTTCTGAACACTTAATGCAGATCTGAAATTGCTAACCTGATAAGGTTGTCATAGAAGAGCCAACGTGGCCAAGGAGGAACTTTGCAGGGCTGTAATTGCCTCAGTAGGAAGATTAATAACTTGTATACTTACATCTTGTTCATCAAGTAGGAGGCATTTGTGGGGGAACCCAGAGAGGTGGGTGTGTGAGACAGGAAGGCAGAGGGAGGGTGTTAACAAGGAGACTGGCAATTAGGCAGGAGAGAGCAGCAGCCTGCACCCAATGGCCCGTGAACGAGGACATGGCCCTCCAGGATGGCACACGGGAGGGGTGGCTGCCTGTGCTGGCTGCCAGAGAAAGACGACCAATGCAAAGCAGGCAGGTTCTGTCCTAGGCTGGTTCCAACCACCTCCACCATCTCTCCAAGTCCTGGGAAAGGGGCTTCAAGGTCAAACTTTTTTCCATGCAGACCTCCGAGGGAAAGGTGGAATGTAATGGCTAGGGGAGCAGCAGCTGGATCCCAGGACGCCATGGCTGCTCTGTCACAACACTCACCATCCCTTGTTCTGATGCCCGGGTCTTCCTGCCATGGAGTGGAGTAGACTGCTGAGTGCGTCATGGAAGGGTGAACAAGGAAGCATTTGATGAGCTGCCAAGTGTTCCATGCAGTGTGCAACTGTTAGCATCATTATTATTGCTACTCTGGGGCTGTGGGTGATGTAGGGCACAGGGGAAGAGTCTGAATCATTTTGGAAAAGGTCCTTTTCTCTCCGAGTCTGTCATTTAAGTGGCGGGAAATGAAGAAATATTTTCATTTTCAGTTCATGAAACTAACATCAACTGAGCACTGGTGTGTGTTAGGAAGAGGAGAAAAAGTACTGGATGGGTGGGTGAGTGGATGGGTATACAGATGGGTGTATATAGATATATAGATATAGAAGGAGAGAGAGGAGGAAAGGAGGAAAGATTATAGAGATGATAAGAGATGATAGACAGACAGACAGATGTTAGATTGATAGGTCATACATATATGCATGAATAGACAGAAATATGTATAGAAAGGTGGAAAAGTTGCATAGACAGTTGCATCATAGACAGATGACGGTGTAGTTTTTGATTCCCTCAGCTTCACAATGAGGTAGATCTTATCCTTACATTTGGCATGTGAGAGAAGTTGTTCCTCCCAAAGTCACATACCTACTCAGTAGCAGAGCTGGAATTCAAACCCAGACCTCTTTGAGAGACAATACAATCAGGCTCTGATCTCTTCCCAGAAGAATGCTTTAAACTCCTTGGTGCCTGTCACTGGACTGTGTTGAGTTCAGGGCATGACCAGCGATCAGAAATGTCCTTATCTTAAGGCATGGACACAGACACACATCCAACCCATTATGCCATGTGCTGTCTGCAAACCACCCCAGCTGTGTCCAGAGCAGCAAACCAGCTCCTCTCAGGGGACATGCTTGCTAATGCCAGATTTCTGGGAGCCAGACTGTGAAGAGTAAAACTTTCTAGACACTCACCATCTAGATGAATAGGAATTGAAGAGGCTTATGGTGTGAGCCCAAAGAACAGAAGAGCAAGGTGCAGAAAGCACAGGAGACAGCCAGCCAGAAAAGCGGGCCAAGGGAGGTAATGTCTGAGAAAGCTTTGCAATTGGCTAGAAGTTAGCCAGGCAGATTCCAAGAGAGCTATATTCTGCTAGAGATCTCTGTAGTTGAGTGCACAAGGTCGGGCTTGGGATACTGGAAGGGATAAAACTGGGTAGGTAAACAGGGGCCAGGTGATTCAAGGCTGGCAGTCCACTCTAGACTCTAGACTAGTTCGTGTGTGGGGAAGCAGGGCTGTGCTTTGCATGACAGAAAGCTTGCTTTGGTTCTCCCCTCTCTACATGCTGTGTACTAATTCTTTCTGCTTATAGGGGCATGTGTCCCAAGCAGCCTGGTTCCTCCAAGGGGCAAGGCCTGCTGTGGAGAATTGACTGCGGAGAGTTAGCCGCAGAGGGAGGGACTTTTGGTGCCACCTTGGAACAGAAGCAGAGTTGCAGGAGGATGGACCCGGTGTCTCGCCCACATGGATGTGAGAGGGGGCATTTACCCCTGGGGCAAGACTACAGGCCCACGATGCATGAGTGAAAGCTAACAGAGACTGTGGGTGGGTGCAGAGGCGATCTGGAATGATGGGCCCAGCCAAACAGAGCTGGGTGTCGGGTGTTTGTTTCTTTCTAAGTTTCTCCCCCCCAAAGATATAAACTATGAAAAATTCAGATAAAGATGTGCTATATGGTTTGTCTAATAGCACCAGGAGCAAGGGACCCTAAGAGAACTCGGGTGACAAATTGGCATAGTCGACAGGATGATGGTGCTAGGAATGACAAACCGTGGGAGTATGGAAAAAGCTAGAGAACTAATGGTGGCACTGATGTGGATTTCACAATGGATTATAAAATATGTAACTGAAAAGAGGCCAGCCATGGAGAAGCGTGGGCCATAGCTGTGTTGTAAATGTGGGGAAACAGCCCAATTGTGGATATATGAAGATTTGTTAAAGGTTATAGTAAAACCAGAAAAACTGTTACTGACTGTGGACACAAGCAGAGAACCCAGAGAGGGGGTGGGTCCACTTTGCATAATAAAAGATGTGTCCAAAGCAGGAAAGGCTGAAAAGGCTGGGGAGATACTGGCAGACCCGATGCAGAGCTTGAGAGAGGAAAAATAAGGGACATTTTAACTTGTATAAGGTCCAAGGACTCAGAGGAAAAGACAGATAATAGTAAAAAAAGGAGATGACCTAAAAATAAAAGTAGCTAAAGCTGTCCCTCAGATTCAGCTGTTGATACAAAAGGAAAAAAAAAGCTAACAGTGCTGTCTAGGAAATACTCCACACTGGAACTCTTAAAACTTACAAGTAAACAAAGAGCCCCTAGCTGTGTGGCTTCTGAGAGTGTGGGACATGGGAGCAAATGACATCAGTCTAGGTCCTTCAGAAGTTTCACAGCTGAGTTATATAACCACCCATCCGGCCTTGAGATATAAGTTGTTCAACCTAGGCCAATGTCTTAGTTTGTTCTTCATTGCTGTGACAAAATACTCTGACCCATACCAACTTGGGGAGGAAAGGGTTTATTTGTCTTACATCTCCCAGGTCACAGTTCATCAGGTATCCCAAGGTAGGAACTCAGGGCAGGAACCTGGAAGCAGGAGCTGGAGCTGGAGCACAGGCCATAGAGGAATGCTGCTTACTGGCTTTCTCCCCTGACCCCTGCTCAGCCTGCTTTCTTATGCAACACAGGCCCACCTGCCCAGGGGTGGCACCACCCACAGTGGGCTGGGCCCTCCCACATCACTCATCAAGAAGATGCCCCTCAGACATGGCCACAGGCCAGTCCAATAGAGGAAATCCCTCAGTTGAGGCTCCCTTAACCCAGGTGTGTCAAGTTGACACTAAAGCTATCCAGCACAGCCAATGTAGAGGGGAGCAGTCCTTAATGGGATGGCTGATGGAAGGCATTAGAGATACATGGTCATCAACAAGTGAAACTCCAATAATTAACAAAGGCTAGAGGACTATAAAGGAAAGATAGGCATTACTGAGAGAACCATGTATGAGAAAAAGCAATATATAATACCCAGTTCACTGGGCCAGATAAGACTGTGTTCACCAGAGATATAAAGGAAAGCTTAATTCAATGGGGACCTCAAAAATGGTATGGAGCTTTAATGGTTTTGCTAAGCCCTTTAATGGGACAGGGTTTTGTGAAATGAGAGAGGCTTTAGCAGATCTAAAAGATTCTAACCAGCATGTAAAACATGTCTGTAGTATAACAGACCATCCTAAAAGAAATATTTTAAAAAACCAAATAGAAAAAATGGTCTGTTTGGGTTACTTGAAGACAAATGTGGCAAGACTTATGTCGAGCTCAAATTCTCAGAGAAAAACTTGATAGAAAACCAAATTCGGTACTAAAGAGTTTTTGGAAGGCTTTAAAACCAGAACAACAGTTTACAAAAGGCATTCAAAGAATAAAAACTGTCCCAAGTGTGGTTAAGAATCCCCAAAGATTAAATAAGGTAAATTTCTCTTCTGATAAAGGCTATAGTAGGGGTGGAGGCAGTTTTTCCCACCAAGGCCTCTGCCAGCAACCAGATATGGTCAATGGAGAGATGACAGATATGGCTACAGTCAGGAGGCAGACCTAGGGCCCACTTGACTCAGAGAACCAACAGGTTCAGTGGGGACAGGAGAAACCCCCTGCCTCCTTAGCCCAGTGCAGGGTAAGACAACTGGAGCCAACATCTATAAGTGTTTCAAGAATAAAAGAATACAAAGAGACTCCATGTAAAATGCCCCAAGTATGAAATGACTCCAAAGGGATAATGAAAGCTAGTAAAGAACTAACCAAATTAATGCCTTGTACCCATGCTATGGTACCTAATAAGGATCTATGGGAAAAAAAAAAAAACAGTTAATATGAATGGATAAAACCTTTCCATGCTGTGTTAGACCTTGTCTATGATTGATTTAATATATGATGTTAACCTTCCTTCAAGTGTTTTACAGATGTGAAACCCATTTGAAAGATACCTGAAGAAGCAAAGGCCAGCTATAGCTGTAAGATTCTTGGGAGTTTTATGGTTGGGTAAGATAAAAACAGAGGCTCCCAAACTATACAACTGTTAAGAAAATCTACAGTACCCAGGTGGGTTACCGTCTATGCGCTGTTGGTCAGAGAGAGATCCTAGAGGTCCTCAAATTCACCATGGCTATTGCCAGTAATGTTGATTGTACACTAGAAATGTTGGTAAGGCCATGTTGCTGAAGACACTGCATGTTGTAAGCATGGGAGGAAAAGAAGAGATGGAGCTGAGACTAAGCCAAAAACTCCATGTCACTGGATGGATGAAGTTCATAGTACCAGAAGGCACTATGTAGATGGTTGGAGAAGAAAGGATCCCCTATGATCCTACTCAACAATGGACCCCACATGCTGCACACTATGGACATGCCAAGCAATGCCTGCAAGTGCAATAATGGCTCAACTAACATACGTACGACTGACAAACTTCTAATTGGATAAGACCCGCTCCTAGGGGTGGAACACACACATCTGGTACTATAGACCAGGCCAACCCCCTGTGTCAAGAAAAGCTACAGGCCCTAGTGGGGAAGTCATTACAAGTATACTGTTTAATGAATATAATGCACCTACTGGGAGATCCTCTAGGCATTTGTATTTACATTCGTGTTTGTTTAGATGTGTCTATTTTCTTCCATTTGTCTTTACAGTAGAAGAAACACCACTGAGTTAGATCAATGGCCATGGCTTGAAGAGGGATAATGGGGAGAACCCAGAAGTTCACTATCTCACCATGACACAAGAGAGATCACCCTACATCTGTCACCCCCTCCGAGGCTCAGGGACCTTAGCAGAAGGTTGGAGGAAAGATTGTAAGAGCAAAGGAAAGGGGTGGAGTGTGTCCCAAGTGGCCTTGTTCCTCTGAGGGGCGGGACCTGCTGTAGAGAATTGACTGTGGAGAGTTAGCCACGGAGGGAGGGGCTTTTGGCACCATGTTGGAATAGAAGTGGCGGCATGGAAAGATAGCCTCGGTGTCTTGCCCACATGGATGCAAAAGGGAGCATGTACCAACCTGGGGTGAGACTGCAGGCCCACAATGCATGGGCGAAAGCTAACAGAGACTGTGGGCAGGAGTGGAAGCGATCTGGAACAGTGGGCCGAGCTGCACAGAGCTGAGTGCCAGGTGTCAGCTGTTCATTTCTTTGTAAGTCTCTCCTCTCCCCCCATCAAAGAGGTAAACTATGAAAAATTCAGATAAAGATGTGCTATATGGTTTGCCTACCCATGCCAGGAGCAAGGGGCCCTAAGAGAACTTGGGGGTGACGGGGCAGAAGTCATGTTAAACTACGGTCCACCATGTGGCTTCATTTTAGTTTAATTACCCCTTAATTAACTTCACATATAGCCTCATAATCTTAACTAGGGGCAGTAGGATATCAACATGCAACATATAGTCAGCCTGTAACAGGACAGTTTCCCCAAAGCTTTGATTTTGTTCAGTTTCTAGTGACTTCCAACAGCATATAACCTTTAGTCTAAACTCCCCAGGCTCGAATCCAAGGCCACCCTCTTGAGCATGTACCCCTCCCTCATGGTTCCATCCCCAAATCCAGTCCTGACTCCAAACCATCCCCTGGACTATTTTTTGTTTTTTTTGTTGAGACATAACCTCACTATGTAGCCCTGGCTGGCCTGGAACTTGCTATGTAGACCAGGCTGGTCTGGAACTCACCACCTCTGCTGGCCCTTGTCTGGACTATTTTTACAGAAACAAGTCCCCCTGGCCACAGATCCCTGCAGAGAAGACCGCCCACACCACTTTGCTTCCTATTGTTGCTGAAGACCCTCATCTATGGCTACTTGACAAACAGAGGCAGCCTAACCTGAGGGTTTGCCTGAGGTCATGAAGGAGAGAAATTCTGGCCAACTGAAGATGGTATTTGTCAGATTGTCTTAGAAGTTCATCACAGAGATATGAGGTGGTAATAGGTAACAAAAGCAAAAACTAAAAAGATATATAGAGGCCCTGCCAAACCTGATGACCTGAGTTTGAACCCTGGGACCCACATGGTAGAAGGAAAGAGCCAACCCTCACATGTTGTCCTGTGACCTCCATATATGCACTGTGGCATACATACACATACACATACATACATACACACACACACATGATAAACAAATGTAAACATTTTAAAAATATACATAGAGATAGGTACTAAAAAACAGGGTTATTAGCATGTTTGAGGTAAGAAGAAATAATAGGCAGTCAGTGCTTCCTCTAAGAGAAAAATACTTTCTCTTGAAAAGCACTTACTAGTCACAGAAGAATAAGAAACAAAGACTATCTTTGACAAAGTTAGCACAGATCTATAAGTACAGGTCGAAAATACCAAGGAAGTTCAACTGAGAGCAGGGTTGTTCTTCAGAGTTCAGGAGGAGCTGGTCAAGGGCAGTTCTCCAAGGTAAGTTGTGTAGAGTCAAAGCTATCACTCATTTGTTAGGAATGGTGAGGACAGACAGGTATGAGGCTGGCACTGGAGCCACCCTGAGCCTGTTTTGACATGACAGAAGCAGGGACAGTGTGGTACCAGGAGTCACACTGCAAGTCACATTCATAGATGTATGAAGTGGGACATAGGACAAAGGCTCTGACCACAAGCTTGCCTGCAGCTGTCATTGTCAGCTGGCTAGAGAGGTAAATCCTAAAAGACCTTACACTGAGGATGTCATAGAAGAATTCCAGGTGGTCAGAATATAGCCCTGGCCTGTGGCCTCCTCCCCAGATCCAAAATTTCATGCAAACAGCTGAAGTCACTTCATTGAAAGATGAATCCATAATCAAAAAAGAACTATCATGGGATCTATATAATAAAGCTACTATTTTAAAAAAAGAAAAGGGGAGGGCCCAGAGAGATGGCTCATGGGCTAGAGGGAAGTCTCAGTTGTTAAGAGCATGTGCTACTCCGGCAGAGAGCCAGAGTTTCATTCCCAGCACCCATAGCAGGCAGCTCACAACAACCTGTAACTCTAGCTCCAGATCTATTGTCCTCTTCTGGCCTCCCCAGGCCCTGCACTCAAGACGTGTGCAAACACACACACACACACACACACACACACACACACACACACATAGAAATATAATTTAAAATTTTTAAAGAAAACCTTTTAAAAAAAGGATGTTGTGGATATAGCTTAGTAGGAGAGCATGTATCTACCATATGTGAGGCCCTGGGTTCAATTCCTAGCACTGCAATAACTTAAATTTTTTAAATATTTTATGTGCATAACTTTATTGCCTGCATGTATGTAAGTGCATCCATGTCCTGCAATCCCACAGAGGTCAGAAGAAGGTGTCAGATAGTTATGAACAGCCAACAAATATATATGCAATTCACATCCATGCTGAAAAAAAAAAACAGATATTTAAAAATGATTTATTGTAGCTTTCCAGAACCAAGGAAGAACTGAATCACAGACTGAAGAGGACTATTGTGTCTCAGGAAAATGTTGGCAAAGAATAATTACATCTAGTAAAGAAACAGGCTTCAAAGACAAAGAATCCTTTGGACAGGGTTGGATCAAGTTGCCTATGTATAGGAGGAAAAAAAATCAGGGTAACCTCAGACATCTCCATATCATTATTTAAAGCAAAGAAATAAAAAGTGTAATCTAAGAATACTGTGCCAAGGCAAACTATCTGACACAAGATCGACACTAATGGATATGTAAGAACAGAACACCAGCCTCAGCAGCTTGAAGGAGAATTATAGGGGGTAAATCCAAGGCACCACGAATGAAGAAACCAAAGCAGAAGAGCTGGAGGGTGAGGGGGAGCAGTGTAGCTGAAAGTCAGGCTAACTCT
This sequence comes from Nannospalax galili, assembly GCF_000622305.1. Classification (NCBI taxonomy): domain Eukaryota; kingdom Metazoa; phylum Chordata; class Mammalia; order Rodentia; family Spalacidae; genus Nannospalax; species Nannospalax galili. The sequence continues at coordinate 2,203,959 of NW_008353747.1, read as the reverse complement.
GTAACAATGAGGAGGTGGCAGCCACAGAACCCAATGCAAAGGTTAGGGTCTTGATCAGGAAAAATTCTGCATCAGACAGAGTACATGGGAGAAAGGAAGAGAAGACAGAAAGCGATGCAAGTGAGCTGGTAATATTTTTGTTTAGGGCTGATTGTTAAGGGTAGCTAAAAAAATTAGTGACTGAGACCTTCCAAGACTGCCTAAGAGGGCCTGACTCAGTCTTCAGAGTGAGCTTGAGAAATCATGCCTAGCCATCCCCCTGCTTTGGGACTATCTGCAGTCCCTCCCACTGCTCCAGGACCAGATTTTCCTGCTGGCTAGCAGGGGCCCAAACCTGAGAGTGCCTAACTTGACCTCTGGGTCCTATAGAAGAGCTGTACAATGAGAACCCCCTAGAAGTAACCCAGGACACAGAATTTAAGAGAACAATCATAAACATCATCAAAGTCAAGGAATTTAAATAACACACAAAAACCTAAAAGCAGATAGGGATAAACTTCTGACTGAATTCACAAAGCAGGCAGAATTATTGAAGAAAACTTAGACTAAAAGGAAGGAGGTGACAACAAGCCAATTTTAATTACAGGAGAAAGCCTCACCAATAGAATGAATGAAATGGAAAACAGAATATCAAGACTGTACAACAAAGTTGAAGAGCTGGACTGCTCAAGCAAAGATTATGAAAAAAATTAAAAAACAGGAATAGAATATGCAGGAAATGTGGCACACCCTGAAAAGACCAAGGCACATCATAGGTATAAAGGAAGGAGAAGAATCCCAAGTAAATGCTATTGACCAGATCCTCAACAAGATTATAGAAGAAAATTTCTCCAAATTAAGGAAAGACATACCCACACAAGTAAAAGAAGCACATAGAACACCAAACAGACAGGACCAGAAAAGAAAATCCCCCATGGCATATCATTGTAAAAACACTAAATATACAGAACAAAGAGAGAATACTGAAAACTGCAAGAGAAAAACAATAAGTCACATATAAAGGAAAACCCATCAGAATTACAGCTGGGTTTCAGTGAAAACTATGAAGGCCGGATGAGCCTGGACCAAAGTATTCCCAGTTCTAAATAACCACAAATGCCAACCCAGAACACTTTACCCAGCAAAGATGCCTATTATATTTGAAGAGGAAAAAAAGTCTTGAATGACATGAAGAGGCTGAAAGAAGTCATGTCCACCAAACCAGCCCTTCAGAGAGTATTCAAAGTAATACAAAAGACTGAAGAAAGGAACAACACAACGGGCAACAGAAAGAAACTAAATTAAGGTATAAATGTGGAAACACAAAGTTAGATCAAGAATTCAAACATAAAATGATGGTAACAAATACATATCATTCAATGGTAACTTTAAATATCAATGGTCTAAACTCCCCAGTCAAAAGACACGGGCTAGTTAAATGGATTAAGAAACAAAATCCGTCTTTTCGTTGTCTGCAAGAAACTCATCTCACCTTCAAAGATGGGCACTACCTTAAGGTGAAAGGATGGGAAAAATATTACAAGCAAATGGCACTAAGAAACAGGCAGGGGTTGCAATTCTAATATCTTACAAAATAGACTTCAAATTAAAGCTAAGCAGAAAAGATAAATAGGGTCACTTCATTCTGATCAAAGGAACAATTGACCCATAAGATATTACAGTCATGAACATATATGTATCAAATTCTGATTCACCCAATTTCATAAAAATAGTACTATAGGACTTTAAGATATAAACCCAACTCAGAAATAGTAGGGGGATTTCAGTACCCTACTATCTGCAATATACAGGTTACAGACAAAGAATAAACAGAAAAACATTTCAATTAAATGCTACCATACATCAAATGGATCTAATAGACATCTACTGAATACTTCACCCAACCTATGGAACTTTCTCTAAAACTGACCACATACTAGGGCACAAAACAAACCTCAACAAATACAAAAAATTGAAATAATTCCATGCATTCTATCAGACCACAACACAATAAAGCTTAAAATCAACACCCAAAGAAGCTTTAGTAACTACATGAACACATGGAGATTAAACAACATATTGCTGAATGCTGAATTGGTCAAAGAAGAAATTAAGAAATACAAAAATATTTCAAGAACTAAATGAAAAAGATAATACAACATAACAAAATGTCTGGGATACTTTAAAAGCAGTCCTAAAAGGGAAATTTATAGCTCTCAGTGCCTACATCAAAAAATCAGGAAAAGCACAAATAAATGACTTAATGATACAATTCAAGATGAGAAGAAATAGCAAAATCAGAGCACAAATTAATGAAATAGAAACAAAGAAAACAATACAAATAATTAATCTAAGAGCTGGTTCTTTGAAAAGATAAACAAGATAGACCTTTAGCCCAAAAGAAAGAACAAATCTAAATCAAGAAAATCAGGGGAAGCATAACAACGGACACCAGAAAGATCCAGAACATTATAAGGGAATACTTTTAAAACTTATACTCTATTAAACTTGAAACCTGAAAGAAATTGATGAATATCTAAATTCAAAAGAGCCACCAAAACTAAACCAAGAAGAGATCAACAGCTTAAACAGACCCATAACAAATAATGAAATTGAAACAGTAACACAAAACCTCTGCACTAAAGAAAGCCCAGGCCCAGATGGGTTCACAGCAGAATTCTACCAGACATTTAAAGAAGATCTACAACCAATACCACTTAAATTATTCAAAAAGATAGAAACAGAGGGCAAACACACATTTTTTAAAAAATCATTCACCATAATCAAGTTCAGCTTTATTCCACAGATGCAGGGATGGTTCAACATACATAATTCAATAAATATCACAAATCATTTAAATGGACTCAAAGACTAAAATAATGTGGTCATCTCAATAGATGCTAAAAGACCTTTGACAAAATCCAACATGCATTTATGTTAAAAGTCCTAGAGGGAATTGGACTGAAGGGAACATACCTCAACATAATTAAAGTAATATAAAAAAAAAAAAAAAAAAAAAACCATGGCCAACATCATTCTAAATGGGAAAAAAATGGAAGCATTGCCATAAAAATCAGGAACAAGACAAGACTGTCTACTACCTCTACTCCTTTACTTTTTTAAAAAATATAATGATTAAAACTCTTGCTAGAGCAGTAAGACAAGGAAAGGAAAATCAAGAGTACTAATCGGAAAAGAACAGGTCAAGTTCTCTATCTGCAGATGATACGATATGATACATAAGAGATCCTAAAAATTCCACCAGAAAACTCCTAGAAATGGTTAATACTTTCAGCAAAGTGGCAGATTACAAAATCAATCTACTAAAATCAGTAGCCTTTCTATAGACCAATAACAAGAAATTGGAAAACATATACGAGGGAAGTCTCCCATTTACAATAGCCTCAAAAAATATATGTAGGAATAAACTTGACCAAAGATATGAAAGATCTCTACAATTAAAATTTTAAGTCTTTGAAGAAAGATATTGAGGAAGACTCCAGGAGATGGAAGGACCTCCCATGTTCATGGACTGGAAGAATTAATATTGTAAAGATGACCATCTTACCAAAAGCAATATATAGATTCAAAGTAATCCCAACCAAAATTCTCATAACATTCTTCACAGAATTAGAAAAGACCATCCTAAAATTCATATTGAATCACAATAGTCCCTGGATAGCCAAAGCAATCCTAAGCACAAAGAGCAAGGCTGGGGAAATTACCATACCAGATCTCAAACGATATTACAGAGCTATAGCCATAAAAAAAAAACATGGTACTGGCACAAAAATAAACACATAGATCAACGGAACATAACTGAAGGCCCAAACACGAGTGCATGTAATTTCAGCCATCTTATATTTGACAAAGGTACCAAGAACACACACTGGAGGGAAAACAACATCTTCAACAAATGGTGCTGGCAAAACTGGATTTCTACCTGTAGAAGAATGAAACTAGATCCTTATCTATCACCCTGCACAAAAGTCAACTCCAAATGGATCAAAGACCTCAATCTGAAACTGTTTGAAGAAAACATTGGCAGTAACCTACAAGATATAAGTGCAGGAAAGGACTTTCTAAATCGAACACCAGTTGTTCAGGAATTAAGGCCAACAATTAACAAGTGGGACCTCATTAAACTCAAAAGCTTCTATACGGCAAAAGAAAGTGAAGAGAAAACTCACAGAGTAGGAAAAAATCTTCATCAGTGACACATCTGACAGAGGTTTAACATCCAGAATATATAAAGAACTCAAAAAAACAAAGAATCAAGAAAACAAATGACCAAATTAAAAGATGGGCTAATGATCTAAAAGAGAGTTCTCAAAAGAAGAAATAAAGATGACTAAGAAACATCTTAAAAATTGTTCAACAGTGTTAGTAATTAGGGAAATGTAGATTAAAACTACCCTAAGGTATCACCTTACCCTAGTCAGACTGGCTAAGATCAAGAGAACAAATGACAGCAAATGCTGGCGAGGATGTGGAAAAAGGGGTTCCCCTCATTCATTGCTGGGAGGATTGCAAACTCATGCAACCTCTATGGAAAGCAGTGTGGAAAATTCTTTAAAAACTAAAAATGAACCTACCATATGATCTGGTTATACCACTCCTTGGTATGTACCCAAAGAACTCATCCTACTGCACAGATATTTAAACAACCGTGTTTGTTGCTGCTCTTTTCACAATAGCTAAGAAATGGAAACAACCTAAGTATCCCTCAACTGACAAGCAGATAATGAAAATGTGGTTCAAACACAATGGAGTTCTACTCAGTGGTAATGAAAGACAAAATCATGAACTATGCAGCTAAATGGATGAAACTAGAAACTGTTATACTAAGTGAAGTAACACAGACTCAGAAAAACAAGCAACATATTTTCTCCCTCATTCATGGATCTTAATACCAAATCCTCATATGTGAGTATATATCCAGATGTAACTGCAGGATCCAGGAAAATGGAAAGAAACTATGGGAAAAAAGGCAAAGAAGAAGTCTGAGAGACTAGAATAGGAGACAGGTGTTACTAAGGGGGAAACTGGTAAGATGGGGGTATTTAAGTAGGAGGGAAAAAGAAGGATTATGTAAGGAACCATGGGACTAAGGGAGAAAAGGGAGTCCAAGAGAGGGGGTAACATGGAAGACAGGTATTATCAAGGGCAAAATGGGAAAAATGTGAGTACTTCAATTATGGAAAGGGGAGGGAGGGCTAGACAGGGAGGGAGGGAGAGAGAGGGAGGGGGAGGGGGAGGGGGAGAGAGAGAGAGAGAGAGAGAGAGAGAGAGAGAGAGAGAGAGAGAAATGGTGTTTAGCTGGTGTGAAAAACCAGATGGAAATGTATTAGTTCAAAAGCCTACTGAAAAATTTCACATACAACATCTTTACATGAGTCCATGTGTATAGCTGAAGGTTGTATAACAAGAAACAGTGTCAGACAGGAGACACCTCCCTTTGAGTCATTGGCCAGAGTAGTCCAAGAGACTCCTAAATTACACAGGCTATTTTCACAGCCCTTGATTATCTTCCAGACCTTGAAGGTAAGACATGACTGCTGAAGACAGGACACACTTTGGACACAGGACTTGGAGCAATGAAGCTGGAACTGACTTGGAAGCCACCTCCTTGAACACTAGCTCTCATAATATCAAAGGATTCTATGCAAGCTGCTAAGAGAAAATCAATCGATGGTCCAACCCAGCTTTAAGGACTAATAGCCACAACAATGACTGGCATAGCAAACAATATTGGTGTAGTAGTGGCACTTTTATCGTGAGGATAATCAACAGCTGTCTGGATTTAAAGCCCATTCAGTGGGAGGGAACTCATGTGTGGTCCCGTAAACAGCCAAATACACATGGTTGGAGAGGTCATAGAGCTTAGAGACAACCCTAAAGTTGTCACACCCCTAGACAAATGTAATTTCTTTTTTTCATAGTTTATTTATTATTTTTATTTTATGTGTATGAGTGTATTACCTGCATGAAGGTAGGCGCACCCATGTCATACAATGCCTGGAGAGGTCAAAGGAGGGCTTTGAGTCCCCTGGAACTGTAGTTATAGACTCTTGTAAGAAGTCATACCGGTGCTGGGAAATTAACCCCAGTCCTTTGTAAGAGTAGCCAAGCCAGTGCTCTTAACTGCTGAGCCATCTTTCCAGCCCCACAAATGTAATTTCTTACTATATGCTAAATATGGATCCTTGTATTTACAGGCAAGTATACCATAAGTCATTACTCATCAAAGACACTTCTTTTACAACAGACAGAGATTATTACAGCATTCTACAACTGGTCACGGAGAATAAGTGTCTGTGAGATGCCCAACCCTAAGTGACAGACACATTTACAATGGAACCTTTTACACCCAAGGCTCATGAAACACAGTGGAACAAGGGGTAGAGAGAATACTAATGCATCCCTCAACTCTCATCAATGAAGCTCCTTCGTGCAACAGAGGACAACAAACACAAAAGGCCACAAATGGCCAAAGCATAGAAAATAAGAGTCTGAAGAGTGTGGGTCCCTGGACAGGACTCCTATATTAAACTTCACCCACCCAGGCTCAGGGACCAATGTGGAAGAGGGAGCAGAAAGATTGTAACAGCCAGGGGAAGAGGTGCATGGCCATATGGAAAGAGAGTCTTACAGGCTCTTGGGACCTTGCTCATATGAACCTACAGCAATGGTGTCAGCATGCACAAGACCCATGCAAACTCAAGCAGAAAAAACCCAGCATAGAACTGGGGAAATGGGCAGCAGGCCCCAACCTTAGTCAAAGAACTATTGGTAGCTGATTACTGCTGGGGGAGGGGTAGTTGATTTCTTTAAGGGAGAGACTTTAGATAGGCTGACTAGACCCAAGAGGATGTAGTGACTGACATACATGTACATTTAACATTATTAAAAATTAAGAAATCAATTAAAAGAAAATGGTTAAAGGAAATTGAAGATACAGTAATTTACTCTCAGAAAGTAGTCACTAGATATTGAGGAAAGGAAGTACAGAGATATAAATGCATAGAAATATAGACATAGATACTACTGGGGAAAAACACAAGCCATTCAAATTATTAGAAGACAATATATATAGATATAGATATAGATATAAACATCAAGCAAACAAAATAGAAAATAGGATAAAAGATTGAAAAACAATGAGGCAGCAATAAAGCCAGAAAACAGAACACAAAACTTGATTTGAACAAAAATAGCTAAAACCAAACACGCCCTTCATATTAATTTATGTGAAATTCATCAACCAAAAATATTTACTCTCTACCGGGTCACAAAATAAAGCCCAAATTTCTTCTCTATTTTAAAAGTGCAATTATTTAGCAGGTTGGTAACAAGCAAACAGGTAAAACACAGCATGCAGACACAAACAATTAAAGAGCACAATTTTTAGGAGCTGACAAGATTGAACTTGGGAATGGGAAGTATTAAACTAGACAAAGAGAAACTTGGTAATAATAAAAGAACGTGGTCACCAATGAACACTTAATGGCCAAGAATATTTACACTTCAAATATTGTCACATCTTTAAGTAAAAGTATAGGAAATTCAAGAAGAAATTGGAGCACAGAGGAAGTCAAGAGATATTACAGTAGACTTCCCAGTAAACAAAAATAATTAAAAATATAGAAGGGCAAGTAATCTCATTCATAAAGTTATTCTAATATATATGTATATGTACATTCAGCTCAATACCCTCAAAATGGGAAATTCAAATCCTGGCAACCTTCAGCTATGCAGAAAACATGGCTGTACTGCAGAACCTAGAAGCTTATGAGCAGTATTCTGAGAGTATAATATAATAAAATTAGAAGCTTGAAATAAAGTCTTTTCCACTCAAATTCTCATTCTTTCTCACAAACAGCACCTGGAACAATGAGGAAATTGAAACTGAAATTTGAAAATATCTTTAAAATAACCCTGGTAAAAATACTTGCTGTCAGAACCTGTATTAAAAGAGTGAAATTTAGAAGAGAAAATGATGTCAATGAAAATATATAAGCCTTGAACTGAAGAAGTTAGAAAACAAGGCAGTACACTTGAGCTACGGATGTCAGAAAGAAGGCCCTGGTTATTAGAAAGCTGAGTTCATGACCACACTTATGAGTATGGCCTATGCCCAGGAATGTATGGGCAGCGGGACTAGGAGAAGGTGGGTTAATAAAAAAGTTTTTAAAAGGAGAATATGAAGGTGGGAATAGGGAGGAGGGAGGAGGGATCAAAATATATTGTATAAAATTCTCAAAGATGTAATAAAAAAAATTTAAAGGGAAAAAAGAAAGCTGAATTCAATGGAAAGTGTCCATAAATTGACTGGTTATAAAGTTAACATAATATAAAAAACCAGTTGGAGGCTGGGGAGAGACGGTTCCATAGATAAAGTACTTGCTACACAAGTGTGAGACCCAAAGCTCAGATCCCCAGAATATAAGTAAAGTGATTGTTTGGGGGGAATTATTTTTTCTTGATTTGTTGAACATGTTGTTAAAGCTGCAAACTTTTTCTTCTTATGTACATTAAAGTCACCAACTTTACTGATTGGCCTGTGTTGTGATTTGGATCTTACACGGCTCCAGCCTATGTTGCTAAGGGAGGAGGTGGAACCTTAAAAGGTGGGGTTTGTGGGAGGGAGTTAAGTCACTTTGGGTGTGCCCTTGAAGTGGATATTGGGACACAAGTCTCTCTCTCTCTCCTCTCTCTCTCTCTCTCTCTCTCTCTCTCTCTCTCTCTCTCTCTCCTATCCATCTTGAGGCAAGATTTTCTCTCCCACGGGTCTCCTTTCCTGCACACTTCCAACCATGATGTCCTACCTCACCAAAGGCCCAAAAGCAACAAGACCAAGTGACCATGGACTGAAATCTCTAAAGTTGTGAGCCAAAATAGTTTTCTTCCTTATAAGACAGTTTATCTGCAGTTTTGCTATAACATAGAAACCTAGCATTCTCTTTTATTTCTCCTGAGATTGATTGGAAGTTCAACAGTTCTCTTTTCCAAGCACTTCAGCCCACCAGTTTGTGTGGTATCGCTTCTACATTATTAAGGTTAGAAACAGGGGTCAGATGTTTTTTTTTCTATTTTTAAAAATATTTTTACATTTATCTATTGGCATGTGGACATGCACATGTGAGGGTCAGAGGACAATCTAGGGGCATCAATTCTTTGCTTCAATTATGTGGGTTGTAGAAATCAAATTCAGGTCATCAGATATGGCGACAAGTGCCTTTTCCCATAGAGCCATCTCATTGGCCTGTCTTTCATTTCCCTATCATTTAATTTTCATAGGTAACATCCTCATCCATTTAAAATGCATCATCCTTTTATGATGGAAGAATCATTATCTGAGTTGTGTCTACCTTTTCCTGCCCCAGAGCTATCCAATTTTTCCTGGCATCTTTTATATGTAACAAAGTGGATAATTTTTATTTTGTCTTAACAGCTGGCATCAGAATTCCTCTTAGGGGAGAACTGTCATTGTTTGGAAGATTGTCTTGGTAAGTGTAGAATCAGAGGTGAGCCTCCTGAAGGCCTGAGTAGCAGTGATGCCAAAAGCAGAGGTGAAGAGAAAGTCTCTCTGCACTGGACTCAAGAGGAAAAACCTGGTGTCACCCATGGAAAAGGGAGTGTGACAGCAAATAAGAAGCAAGAGAAGATGAGGAGAAAAACCAGCCAGTGGTAAGGGGTTAGAATGAATTGGAGGCTCCTTGAAGTATCTGGAGATGTGTACCATATACATATTTTAAAAGGTTGTGCTTAGCCAGGCATGGCGGCTCAAGATTGTAATCCCAGCATTCAGAAGGCTGAGGCAGGAGGATCATCATAAGTTCAAGGCCGGCCTGAGCTACATAGTAAGTTCCAGTTAGCCTAGGCTATGTAGTGAGATTTGTGGGCGGGGGGTGGGGTTAAGTGATGCTTGCTGTGAATGCTAAATCTATTTCAGCAATGGAAATTCTTCTAATTCTGCAACATTCTTGCTGAAAACTAGTTGAGTAGGTGGATTTTTTTTTTCAGCTACAATATCTTAGACAATTGGCAAAGAAATTCTAAAATATAAGAGCAATGCATGTCTCTAATTCCAGCATTCGGAAGGTGGAGACAGGAGGATTAGGAGCTCAAGGTCAGTGTCAGCTATGTACTGTGTTCTAAGGCCAGCCTGAGCTGCATAAGACCCTGCCTCTAAATAAATAAATAAACAAACAAACAAAAACAAAAGTCGCAATGAAGTAATTTTTAAAATTTTTATTTTATGTGTATGAGTATTTTGCTTGCATGTATGCAAATGTGCTGTGTGCATGCAATGCCCGTGAAGGCCAGAAAAGGGGGTCAGATCAACTGGAAATGGAGTTACAGATGTTTATTAGCAGTCATGAAAGTGCTGAAACGGAACCCAGGTCCTCTGCAAGAGCAACCAGTGCTCTTAACTGGGGAGCCATTTCTCCAGTCCCTAAAGAAGGAACTTTTGTTTTTGCTGTTGTTATATAGGTATATTGTATATATGCTGATGCAATCAAGGGGGTGGGAAACAGTACAAATACAATTACAATTCATAATAATACTTGGTTCCAATGCCCCTGGGAATTGTCCTATTCCTTGGCTACCTCCCATCCTCCAGCACATCCCCACAATATCAACCTAATGCTGGGGGGTAGGGAGGGTGGGCAGGTCAGGGTAGGGAATGGGCTCTGCCAAGGCAGTGCTGGTGACCCAGAGGGACTACTCGGGGGGTGGGGGGCAAGGCTCAAATTAGGGGTGGGTGGTGGGGGAGGTGGTACTTCTAAGGAGGGATGGAGTTGGAGCGTTTGCCAGTCTCAGTGTGCTGGGCCCAGCCCACTCCCCTACCCACCCTCCACAGCCCTGCCTCCCTATGCCCTCCCCTTCCCCAGAAACCCTTTTGCATGGATAATACACAAATGGGAACATTACAAAATGATGTAACACAGTTTCACAATATCCATGGCTAGGGCTTTTTTTCCTCTTTTTTAGTTTATCTACACAATGTACAATTCCTTTTAAATGGATCAAGAAATAGCTTATATACACAAATGAGTCCTTGTTATAACATCTCAGTAGCAAATATCATAAGCTAATGAAGATCTTGATAAAAGGGAAGGGAGCCTAGGATGGCTGGGGCAGGGGGTATGGAGAGAAGGGTTATGCCTTAAAGAAGGAATTTTTAAAAGAAGAACAAAGAGGAGAGACTATTAGAATTAGCCCAAACCATGAAGAGTGTTTCAGACAGGTTAGGCTATATTTTGCTACAGAAACAAAAACCTCCAAACACAGTCAACTAAAACACCACAGTCTTTCTTGTTCCTCACGTGTGTTCCAAGTCCATCACAGGTGCCTGAAAAGCTCTGCTGTTTCCTTACTTGGGGATCCAGGATGGAGGCATCCTACCTGACCTGGATCGGCACTGGTTGTCACAGCAGGCAAGAAGACATGGTGAATTACACACTAGCTCTGAAAGTCTGCTCCCAGAAGTGACAGGTGTCACTTGCGTTCACATTTTGCTGTCCAAATCAAGTCACACAGGCACGTCTAACTCTGAGTGGACAGGGAAATACAATACTACCATTTTTGTGAAAGAAAGAAGTGTTTGTGAACAGTCTTAATGACCACCAAAATGTTTTTTTTAAAGAAACGGTGATACTGAAACAAGCATTGACAAATAAATGGGAGAGTCCAGAGAGACATTTTTATATAATATTGGGGGCGGGGTTAAGTATATTTAGATACGGTACAGGATATATGTGAATTCATAAGGCATTGGAGGAAAAGTAGTTTGCTCAATGAAAATGTTGAGATTAACTCCATACCACTCATTTTTAAATATAACACCTTAAGTCTCCCTTTCCATTATATAAAACTTGAACTAACCCAGACAATTGGGCCCCTAAGTATGATCTATGAAACTATAAAACTAAAGAAGAAATGCAGCTCTGTGACATTGGTATTGAAATTTTTCTTTAATAAGACTCCAAAAGGCACAGACTATAAGGCAAAAAAGAAATGATGCATTTAACTAGAAATAAACTGAAGATTTCTGTTCACAGAAGGATACCTCAGAGTCAAAAGGCAAGTGGGTGACCCATGAAACCCACTACTAAAACAAAGAAGACACGTGGAGCCAGCATGTGTTTTAGGAACTCTTTCAAATCAACAAGAAAAACACAACCGAGGAAGGGCAAAAACGATGACGAGCAATTTCACATAAGATGAAATTCACAGGTTCTTCCCCACAGCAGGCCCACGAAGATAGATGTACAATCACATAGTAATCAGAGCAGTGCAGAGAGAGCGAAGGGCAGACCAAAGCCCATCGGCCTGCAACCATGCCAGCAGGTATTGGGAAAGATGCAGGGAAACGGAAACCCACAGGAGAGTCTCTGACAGAGCTAACCTTGGCAGCCATGCACTGCTCTAAGTACAACTGACCAAGGCCCAAAAGACCCTCAGCTGAGCACAGTCTCAGATTAACTTCCCCTGAGACCCAGGAGAGAATGCAGGTTACAAACTTCATCCCAGCAGGAATTCCATAGGAATACACAGACATGCTTTTAGATCTCTTCTTCAAGCTTGAATTTCTAAAATGTGAGTAATTATTTCTGCTGTTTATAAGCTACCCAGGCTATGGTATTCTATTGCAAAAGCCTGAACTCAGACACCTTTGAAATGGGAGCTACCCTAATCAAGCTTGGGGTCTTGACCATCTCACTACAGCCATTTTCCCTCAGTCCCTGTACTTTTTAATGAAACTAAAAATCCCCTAAGACACATCCAAATGCTGAAACAGATACTTGTGTAACTTCCTGCATTCCTTTTCCCTGCCTTCAGGAGCAGCACAAATGAGTTACTGTAATGGTGATATTTCACCTTAGTGCAGTATGTATGAAGGACTAGTTACAAAGATTACAGTCCCTAGTGACCTAGGGAGCTGTCCTAGGGGAGTGGCCAACCCCTGTCTATCTCAATCGCCCACCCTCCTCCCTCCTAATGTCCCCATATCAGAGGCTGTGACCCTCCTAGACACTGGGCTAGGCACAGAGGCCAACCCAAGTTCTCTAGTGGCCATCTGGGGCTCACGCAAACAAAGAGAAAGACATCCTCTCTTACACCTGAGCATCTGGAAAGGAACACATGGACCTGGGGTGAGGGGGACTGGTCTGTTGGCAGAGCCAACAGCAGGCAGAGCCCCCAGATTAAGGGATTTCTGAGTGCCCCTCCCAATCCCAGGAGCACCCATTCCCAACCCCAAGCTGACCTCTCCCAGCCAGACCCTGCCAAGCAGTGTGGGCAGAGGATGAGGCACCCCATATTCATCGTTTCCATTGCCTTCCCCACAAAGAAAGGAAAGAATGGGGCAAAAAAAGTAGGGAATCTGTGAATATTCCCACCCTCAAGCCCCCCCTCCAGCTGTCAGCCTAAAATCACAAAGCCTTTTCGTTCACAACCCAGAGGGAGAGCTTGTCTAATAAAAAAAAAAAAAAAAAAAAAAAAAAAAAAAAAAAGGGACGCGACGGTGGATTTCAAAAGGCGGGCTAATTTGTGCAGCACTGGACAGCCGCATTTGCATAATGAAATGTGCAGAGGATGTTTGGCTCATGTATTTTTTAGAAGGTTTAACTTTAATTTTATTTAGCCTAAGAAGGGCATGTCACTCAAACTCCGCTGGTCATTTATAAAAATATTTCAATTGTGTTTCCAAGGAGCTGT
>NW_008353747.1:2163935-2189471 GCF_000622305.1 Nannospalax galili | reverse complement strand
AGAGAGAGAGAGAGAGAAATGGGAGGGGCAGCCAAGAAAGGCAGCAACAGGAGAAGAAAGGACATGAAAAGCAGGAGAGCTTGAGACAGAACTGTACAGTGAGACAAGGCTCCCAGGGGACAGCAAGCCAGGCAAACAGCCCCTCACTGAGACACCTCAGATGTGGGAATGGGTGCTTCTACTGGGCCATACCCTATTTGCATGGGTGGGTCCAGCCCTCCTAGTCCACTGGGTTTGGATTTTTGTTTCAGCCTTGCAGTATACTCTGATCTCCAACAAATACGATTTCCAAGAAAGACATTCTACAACCAAGCTGTCTTCTCACCACAGAATCCTTCCCAAGAAGCCTGCTTTCTCCCATCTGTCATTCTCAACCTCACCGTGGGCACTTTGTGCTGGAGATGGGGGAGGCAGGATCCAGCCCAGCAGCATGTGATGCTTCCTCCCGCCCTTCAACCAAGTTACATCTCAACTCCCCTCCTTCCTTTCCCTATTAACGCCCCAACCACCTTCCACAAAATGCTCTTCGGCTTTCAGAGTCCATTACAATGCTGATACACAGAGAAGAGAGGAGGGAAGAAAGTAGGAACAGAGTTGTCTCTCTCCTCCCTCTCAGGGCCTTGAAGTACTTCTGAAAGACCTTAGAGTCTCAGTCTGTGACCTACAGATTTAGTCACTGAGACCAGGGACACAAGAAACTCCCTGGCAGAGGCAACTAGGAATTCCCTCCTTCTTTCCTGGCCCCACTCTGCTGCATATGCACCGCACAAAGCCTGAGTTCTATTCCTTTCCAAAGCCAAGAAAGAACCTTCCAGTGACGTGCAGTACCACTCCAGCAAAATCACTTGATGTCTTTGGTCCTCTTTGAGTTTTCAGTTTTACCTTAATCCATGGACGTGGCCTAGAAACCAGGTATTCAGTTTATAGGGACACCTCCCAAGGTCCCAGACTTAGAGATCACAATGCCAGAGGCAGCTGAGGAGCTGAGGGGCACGCTATACCACTCCCCATAGGAAGCATCCCAACCACACTACAAGGGAGGCGGGGGCGGGCAGCAAGATGGCTCAGTGAGTAAGGCCCTGCCCAATGACATGAGTTCCATCCCCAGGTCCCACATAGCAGAAGGAGAAAACCAACTCCCACAAGTTGTCCTCTGACCACCACATGTGCACGCGCAAGATAAATAATAAATAAATTAATTAATTAATTAATGATGTAATTTTAATTTTTAAAATTAAATTTACATCTAGCCAGGGTAGGTCAAGGCTGGTAGCCCAACTTCCAGAGTTCCTGGATTTGGCAAAGGGTCCAGTGGGATGGAGAAGGATCGTTCATAGGTCAACAACAGGTGAGAGGCAGCCTGGGTGACAGGCATTGGGAGCTGGGCTAATCTGGTTTCCAACTTGCTTATGCCAATTTGAACAACTGTGTTAATCTTTCTGGCCCTCTGTTTTTTCATCTATAAAGAGGAGGAAAATGTCTACCCATGAGAATGCTGAGATGCATGGACACATCTAGGAGAGACACTGAGGCAAAGGGTCCCTTCTGGACACCTTAGAGAACAGTTTCAGAGAAGGGGAGGCAGAGCCTAATGCTTCACCCAGTAAACAACTACTAGTTTTCATTATTGACATAAGTGCCTTAACAAAAACTGTGCAGAGACTACTGAAAGCTGAAGGGGTCAAAACTACCTAGTGCAGCACTGTCTTTAGAAGATGAAGAAACCTGAAACTCAGATGAGGGTCCTGAAGTACTACAGGTTCCACAAGCTCAGACCCCACCTCCTGGTTCCAGGCTTCCTCCACGTCTTCACCACAAACAGCTTTAGGTAGATGAAAGAAGTGACCCCCGCCTGTCCCCAGCCCCTTGTTGTAAAGCGTCCCCAGAGCTGGCTATAAGCCCACTAGTCCCCGACGTGCAGATGGAGTGGACAGCTGAGATCAGACTGGGGATGGGAGAAGAGCCAGGGGAGGGGACTGGTGCTGGCCACCGCAGTCCCATGGGAGGCGCCTGCATATGGCCAGCCAGGCTTGGCAGCCCAAGCACACTAATCCTGCTGTCAGCCAGGCCAGGAGCTGGATTAGGAAATGTCATGTTTCAAAGGAAATTATTTCCATTTTCTCCCCAGAAGGGGAAAAGACAGAAAGACAAACAAACTCCCAGGGTCAAGCACTGGGAGACAGGCCAGCATATGGGTGCTTCTCTTCCATCTCCAGCCCTTCTGCAGATCCCCAAAAGTGGCAGCCATTGCCTGCAGAAGTTTATCCAGGCCAAGGACAAATGGATTTCACAGTTTATCAAGGGAGGAAGAGGCGTGTCACTGTGCATCAGCCTTGACTCCCCTTTGACCTCTGCTTTCCCTGCCCCATTATGTCACAACTTTCCTGAAGGCCCCCCTTCACTCAGCAGACTTCTGGGCCAGCCTCCTGGGATTCACAAACCTGAGAGAAAAGTCACCCTTGTCCTTCTGTGAGGTGCCCGGAAGCTCTGCCCTCGTCCTGGCCCTAAGACCCTACCTCTTATCTGGAACCCCCACCTACTATAGGCAAGTGAGAAAAGCCAAAACAGAAATAATAGGGCCTCCCACTCTGGCCAGCTTTCTCTGCTGTGACTTTTCTGCTTCTCTTCTTTCCCTGCTTCATTGGAGACAATAATAAACATTTCTCGGTCTCACCGCCACTGGAAATGGTGGAGCTTCTTAATTATAAAAGTAATGTCACAATATTCACAATTAATTAATTCTAATCTGGCCCCGGAAGAGAGGTCAGGCATACCATCACCCTCTTACGCCTCTGGAACTGGGGACCAGCCTGACAGATAGTGTGATTGAAATATATTTGTATGGAGTTATCAGATACTATCTGCAATCAGCCCATTACCATAAACTTAAGCTTTCACGTTCTTTCATATTAAATGAATTTTCATATCACATTTCCCAATAAGCGCTGCTTCAAGTCAACCCTTATTTATTTAATAACTCTGTGCAAATATTTTATTATATTTCAGTGAAATGTGTCAAAAACTATTACCTTGTGCTGGCTTTGGAGTGGGGAACTCCCTGGATGGGGGGTAAGGAAATGTTCCTCAGGGTCTACTTAGGGCAGGGGCAGTCCCTGACCCCCCATTACCACATTCCTCTGCCTCTAGCCTTTCCCAGTCCCAGACCATCTGAGAACCCACAGGCAAATCCAAGCTTTCAGGGACAGGAGGGAGGATCCCCTGCCCTTAACTGAAATAGCCCTCTACCCCAAGGCCAGGATTGGCTTCATGTACCTATGTATGACCTATGCAGCC
The DNA here is from genome assembly GCF_000622305.1 of Nannospalax galili. Classification (NCBI taxonomy): domain Eukaryota; kingdom Metazoa; phylum Chordata; class Mammalia; order Rodentia; family Spalacidae; genus Nannospalax; species Nannospalax galili. The sequence continues at coordinate 2,186,177 of NW_008353747.1, read as the reverse complement.
TCTCAGTGCTCCATGCTTAGACAGTCTCATGTTTTGGTTGGTAATCCACTGTGGCTGTGCTGAAATCCTTTACGGTTTTTGAACAAGAGGACCTGCATTGCCGTTGTGCTCTGAGGATCCCACAGGCCACTGTAGTTATTCCTGTCCAGAACACTGCTCACATAAATTCCATAAGTGGAGGGGCTTTGCACTTTGTATGACATGCTGAACCCTCTGGGGTGCTTTTATACAAGTGATACACAAGCACTCTGGGCAGATGAGGCCCTTCCTGGTCTCCCCCTTTTTACACATGCAGCTTTCCTTGACTGTTTGTGACAGGGTTTCCTGTAGCTCAGGCTTGCTTTGAACTTGCTATGTAGCCAAGAATAACTTTGCATTTCCGATCCAGCTGCCTCCACCTCCAGAACGCTGGGAGTCGAAGCAGACGCTACTTTTGGTGACATGCTGGGGACAGAACCCAGGGCTTCATACATGCTAGGCAAGCACTCTACCATCTGAGCTATACCTCAAACTCCTACAGCTTCCCTTCCAACACTGGTTCATCCTAATTAGCTGCCAGAAGCTCCTGTCCACAGCTATAGTGTTACTAAGTGGCAGAATATACTTTATCTGGACCCCAGGGTGGCAATGACATTACCAGGTGGCATGCCTGCAAAGACATCATGGGCATGGGGACATCTGGATCTGATGACAATACTGACAGCATCTGGCTCTGGCCCACCTCAGAATCTCTTGGGATTCAGCCTCTGCCCCAGAACAATCTGCTAAAACCCCTATGATGGTCAGCAGAGTTGTAGGAGAGCTTATCCCTACTGTCCCTGTCCCAACTGCCTACAGTGTTTGCAATCAATTGTGGAAGGACCAAATTCTAAGGGACCAAAGATCCTAATTGGCCACTTGGTTCACTTTAGCAGTCCCTTACCTAAAGGAATATGGGCTCCAGGGTCCAGTCTGTAAGATTGCATACACATTCCCTTCTAGTCTCTTGATGATGTTTTCTATCTTCAAAGTGGGAAAATAATACCTCATATGAAAATTTCCCCGAGCTTCCTCGTAAAGTAGATGACATAATATATGTTTCCTGGAGCACACTAAGGAGAGTTAACACGTTTTGTTTTCCTAAGCGGGTACCCAGAGTAAAACAGGTCCTCAGTGATCTGCTCTCTCAGCTCTTCCCAAGGATCCCTGATACCTTGCTTAGGCCTCCTTGGGCATCAGGCAAGGCCCCCAAAATCATCTCCCTTTCTCTTTATCACTTCATCAGAATGTCTATCCCTTGGGTAAGAGAGGCTAGGAGGGCTCTTGCAAAGTCACACGCAGTGAGGTGGAACTGAGCAGTCCTGATAAAGGAGTTTCTCTGCTCTGTCCCCTACCCCCTGTGACAGGACAAGACCTCAGAGCTGGACTGGGATACTAAGCCAGTAGGGATGTGACAGTCACAGAGCTCAGGGATTTATTGCCAAACCAACTTACAGCAGGAGCATCCTAACATAGAGCGTCCATCTTTGCAGACCCAGGACTTCCATGTGGACTTATGTGCCTTTTGCTCATTCCCAGTTTACATACTTTCTTTCACACATTTGCTCCATACCCCAATTCTGCCAGGTAGATGTCCCGATCCCATTTATCACGTGAAGAGACTGAGGTAGCCCACTTCTTGGTTAGTCAAGTTGCGAATCTAACTTGGATTTGTCTGACCCAAGTTTGTTGCTTTCCCTACCTCAGGACTGATGGGGCCCCTGTCTCAAATCAGGATATCTGTACTTTAAGAACCCACTCACAAAATGAAAGCTGGTCTCTGGAGCCCTAACGGATCATTCATCTAGCAGACATTCACTACCAGGCCCAGCCCTGGACACTAAACACACCAGACCTGATCCCAGGCCTCCTGGAGCTGATATTCAGTCTTCCATTTGGGTCAGAGTCCATATCGATCCTGACTCTGAGCCTAGAGTGGCTACCACTTGGCATCGAAGCATTGAGTCAGAAACTAGAGAGGAGCGAGGCAATAGCCTGCCCACCTCTCTTGTCTCTCTCCTTGACTACTGAGATTTGAAGAAAGTCAGTATCTCTTCACAGGAAAAGGAATTACAAGGAGCAGGAAGGATAATAGGGTACTGGAAAGTTTGTGATAGAAAATCCTCCCAGAGGGCCCTACGTCATATCCTGCTGGGAATCAACACCTGCGAAAGTTAGCTAGTGCTCAAGCCTGCTCTGTGTATGTATGTACACGTATGTCAATGTGTGTCTGCATGTGTTTGTATGTATGTATGTGTGTGGGGATGTCTGTGCACCGCAAGAAACAGAACACTTCATTTAATCCTTAGCACCCTGAAGGCAAAGAGGCCACCCCAGTTTCTCGGACACCCCTATCCAACCATATTCACAGATCTACAGGCTTTTAGTCCCAGGAGTAAATTGACCAACTGTCTGACAGACTGTGTGTACAGATCTCCTCCAGCCCCTAAGGGGGGCATGGACACCTCCTTCTCCTCCTTCCTGTTTCTAATCACTCACCGTGACAGATTGACAGATGAGCCCCACCACCACCACATAAAATTGCCTCTGGGCACAAGTACAAAACATAAAACATTTAGGGGAAAATCATCCAAGAACAGTTGGCACCATGAGTAAACTGCTTTAAACACTCAGCTATAAGCAACTACTTTAAAACTCTGGCAAGACTGGGTCCTGGCATCAGCTGGCCAGCTCAGCAGGCCCCTCCACTGGCCTCCTAGGTTGCCCTGATCACTACCACCCTCTCTTCTAGCCTCCTGAAGTGGACAGCAGCTTCCTCTCCCCCTCCCAACCCCCACCTCCCCACCAGAATACCCCAGGAACTCCCAACACTAGAGGATACACAGAAGGAAAAAGCCCCTATTTTGGAATCCATTCTCTTGAAACTCCTGCATCACATACCCCAGTTCAGGGCTTAGATGAAAGATGTTTACCAGAGTTCATCCTTTGACTCATGGATTCCCTGGAGGCCTATACCAAGTCTAGTCTCCAGTCAAGCCTACTCTTTGCATAGCATTTATGATCTCAGAATAGCTTCAGCCCTTATAATCTCAGCCCTTTCATCCAGCTGAGTTCATAAACAGTCTGTGCGGTAGGTGGCCCCAGAACCCCACTTTTAAGATTCAGAAAAGACCCTGAAGCTACCACCCAGGTCACAGCTGGCAGGTAGAAGAGCTATGCCAGGAACCCAAGGTTTGAGAGAAGACTCCTTCCTCCCAGCCTGGCAGCCATATGCAATCCCTCAATCCATGCTTGGGTCCCTCGGAAGTCAGGACCTAACAGCTCTAGAAACAGTATCAGGGAAGGTCAAGTGCGGTTTCAGGAAGGGGTCTGGAGCCTGCCAGGTTTAGAAGGTGGAGTCTGGTTGTCCTCTTCTGCCAGGAACCACCAGGCCACGCATTCTTCCCAGGGGCATATCCTTGGGTCTATTCCAGACAGGAGGCCTAGTCTGACCAGGAGCTGAGTCCAAGCTAAACTTTTCCCAGCTGCAGGGTTCCCAGGAGCTTTCTGCAGCTGACCTGCTATGGCTCCATCCCCAGGCCCTGGGGAGGCGCTACCCTGGGTGGGCTGCCTCCTTTCTGTGTGAGACCAAGTCAAGTCTTTCTAAGGTTACACTCACCTAAGTCCCTAACAGATGCTAAAGACGCTTCATCTCACTTGTAAAATACATAGCACTTCCCACAACTCTCATCTCACTTGATTCTGACAATATTATGAGTTTGACATTTATATCTCCATTTAACAAATGAGAAAAACAAGGACTGAAGAAGGTTAAGTGAATTGCCATGAGTCATTGATAGCTAAGAAATGGCAGAAGCATTAAGTTGAATCCAAGTTCTCTGATAGAGTTCAAGATGACTTCTATGACCATTGGTGTCACCAGACAAATTCCAATATCCATGGACTTCATTCTAGTGCTATAGCTTTCAAGGCCCTTCCTTATCCACAGGTACCCTTGTGACCATGGACATAACTGGGCCCTGGGTCTCATGTAGCCCAAGATGGTCTTTGACTGGTCAATGATGATCTTGATCTTCCTACCTCAGGGAATACAGGCACGTCACCACACCCGATTTATGGTGCTCTGGGGATCAAACCCAGAACTTGTGCTAGGCAAGAACTCACCAACTGAGCTGGATCCCCAGCCCCAATGGCTCACTCTCTTACTTAACAGACATATTTTGAATACCTTCTATGTGCCAGGCACTATGTAAAGTGCTAGGAATGTAAATGGTAAGCGGTACACAGTGTCCTCCTAGAAGGAGCTTTATTCAGGGGTTGGGCAACAGTGAGTCAAACAATCACAAGATTATACCATAGGACTAAGAAGGCAGAATGGTGGATAGATAGGGGCTCCTGGAGAGAAGAGATCTCTAAGATGTTACCTTAGTCATAAAAGTTTGCCAAGGAAAGAAAAGAAGGTAGGGACTCTGGGCAGAGGGGACAGCATGGCATGCTTGATATTAGAAAGCCTTCATCCTGGATATATATAGGGAGGGGACAAACCCTGAGAGATGAGGACTAGAGAAACAAGCAGAAGTTGGGCCACAGAGAAGCAGGGAAAGTGGGTACCAGGGAGGTATCTAGTAGAGGTGCGGAGCAGTAAAGCACTGAACACAACCTGTTCTTAACATTGATACCAAGTATCAGAGCACACGTAACTGGGAATAGGAAGATAAAACTTGGAATTAAGTTAAAAACCCAGGGTGTTAGTCAGCTGTAACACATACCTGAGGTGATCAACTTATTGAAAGAAAAGGTTGATTTCAGTTCAGTTTTAGAGGTTTCAGCTCATAACTGTTGGTCCTGTTGCTTTGAGCCTGTGAGAACATCACAGGGGTGGTATATAACTGAGCAACACCTTTTACATCACAGCTGGGAAGTGAAAGAGAGAAGGGAGAAACTTGGTCAACTATTCCCTTCAAAGGCAGACCTCTAATTGCCCAAAGATCTCCCAATAGTGTGACACTGGAGACCAAGTCTTTAACATATGAATCGGGGGGGGTAAGCATTTAACATCCCAAACTGTAGAATCCAAGAAACAGTAAGGATGAAAGGACAGGGAGGAATTTAATAGATGCTACAGAGATAGATCTGGTAGAATCTAGTGGTTTTAAAAAATGGAAAATGAAATAGCAATCAAATCCAACTTCAGGGTTTCTGGATTGGGCAGCCAAGCCAAGGGGATCCAGAACCTAGACCACCGCTTGGCACACAGAAAGCACTCAGCAAATACATGCCAAATCAATAAATCTGCCAAAGAAGGAATGTAGGCAGGAAGGAAGAGTTGTTGGGGTGGGAGAATATGAATTAAGTTTTAGAGCTCTTCGGCCAATGGGACACACAAGAGGTCTCATAATATGAGAAGACATGATCATCAGTAGATGGCTCATAACTGGTCAAGGAACTGGATTCAACATCTAGGAAGAATCTGTCAAGTAAAAGTGACCATTGGATTGATCCAAAGTCTAGTCTGTCCAGGTTATATGAGACAGAAGCAATAGAGCAAAGAACCTGAGGAGATAAGAGGTCATGGTTAATTATATTGTGAATTTGACTGGGCCATGAGGTGCCCAGGCATTATTCTGGACATATCTGTGAATACATTTCTGAATGAAAATCACCTTTAGATTGGTGATCATGTAAAGCAGATGGTCCTCTCTTATGTGAGTGGATGCCATCAAATCACAAGAAGGCCTGACTAAAACAAATAGTTCAGACCCCTGTGAGAACTCCTCTTGTCTGATCACTTTACCTGAGATACTGGTTCTTTCTTGCCTGAAATTCTTCAGTCCCAGGTCTGCTGGCTTTCAGATTTGAATTTACAAGTTGTGATAGCTAATCCTGGGTGTCAACTTGACTGGCTCTGAGATTAACTGAAGTGAGAAACCTTCTTGATTGGATCATTTGAAGCTGGAAGACCCACCCTAAATGTGGGTGTTACCTTATGATGGCAGCCCATATAAAAGGCCATGGCAGAAGGGAGCTTTAGCTTTTTGCCCCTTACCTTCTCTCTCACTGGTGAGTTTATCTTGCTGCTATGACCACCTTCTTCAGATTCCAACATAGACTGAAGACCAGTAGATCTCCCAGAATCCATCAGGCCTTCAGTGCCAGATTGGGACTGCTGAGACATCCAGCCTCATGGACTGAGCAACTACCAGATTCTCAGCCCCTCCAGTGTGGTGCAGCCATTGTTGGACTACTTGGACTCTATCCTGTAAGCTAAATATATATATATATATATATTTAGAGAGAGAGAAGGATGAATATATATATATAATTAGGAGAAGGATGAATATATATATATATATTAGGAGAAGGAGATATATATATTCATTCTACTGGTTCTGTTTCTTTAGAGAACCCTGACTAATACACAAGTAGTCTTGGGTCTCCTCCTTACCAGCTGCAGGTTTGCGGATTCTCAGCTCACGTAATCACATGGTCCAATTGTTTATGACACATTTTTAATGAGTACATGCATTATGCACACACATTAGTTTGTTTCCTTCAGTGAACATGTACTAGTACAGTGAGCAAATGATGGACCATAGGATTTAAACTGGATGGGAAAGGAAACAAGAAAGGAGAGCTTTTAGTTACTTTCCTAGTCACTGTGACAAAATAGACACCATGTGAGAAGCAACTGGAGGAAGAATTTGTTTGGACACAGCAGGGAAGGCACAGTCTTGGGAGCATGTGGCAGAGGCTCCCCAAACCTTGGAGACCAGGAAGTAGATAGCTTGGCAAGAATCAGAAGTAGATATCAGTGATCTACTTGTTAGCTAAGTCACAGTCCCAAAGGTTTGGCAGCCTCCCAAAATAGTGGCACAAGCTAGAAAACAAGTGTGTAAACACATGTGTCTATGGCAACATTTCAGATTCAAACCATAACAGAAGGTAAAGAAATCAAGGGGCCCTCCATGGGAGTGACCAACAAACTATGGAAGAAACTGAGCAGAAGTTTGGTGGATGCTGTTCTCAAAGCACAGCATGTTTGAATGTGGGGTTTCTGGGACAATTCTAGGCAGTAAGACTCCAGTGTCACCAGAGGAGCGGCTGCCTGAAGCAGAGGAGTGATGACCTGCGTTTGAAGAGCTTGAGTGGGCAGATTGGCCAGGATTTTTGGATGAGTCTTCCATGTGGGCACTGAAGTTCCCAGAGCTTTGACATATGGATGAAGGATACAACAGATGCCATGTGTTCAGTGAATGAGGGAGGGTGACCCAGAGACCAGAGGGTGTCCACAGTGAGGAAGGAAGAAGAAAGCTAAAGCCAGATGACACCAGCCTCTTGGAACTCCTTGTGAGAGGTTCCAGACCTGGCTTTGGAGTGTGAAGAGAGTGCCAGCTCTTTCCTGCAGCCCTGAGGCACGTGGCTGGCGAAAATAGTGTCCTCCAAAGAAAGCCATCTTCTTGTAGCACCAGGAACTTTCAGAGACAATGTGGGGGAATGCAAGAAGACTTATGTACCATGAACCGGGGATATCAGAATACAGTGGAAATGATTTGGGTGGAGGGGAAGTAGAGAGAGGTGAGTCAGTGTGGAAATACAAGAAGTAGGGTTGGAGAGATGGCTCAGCAGTTAAGAGCACTAACTGCTCTTATGGAGGACCTGAGTTCGATTCCCAGCATCCACATGGTAGCTAACAGCCATCCATAACTCCAATTCCAGACAACTCCAGTCCCTTCATCTGACCTGCGAGGGCATTGCACTACACGGGTACACTTACACACATGCAGGCAATACACTCATACACATAAAATAAAAATATAATTTTTAAAAAGCACAAGAAGTATAGATTGGGAAGGGAGAAAGGAAAGGTGGCAGCACAGGTAGCCTCTCCGGAAGTGTGAGAGAACCAGTACAATGTATTTACCAGATTTCATGGCATCCAACTCTCCACAGGCACACAAGTACACTAAAATTTCCGGCCTTACTTGAAGCACAATGGGGGCTATCTGGGTCATAGCTGATATATGTGAGCAGAGGTAGTCCATGCCAGTTTCTAGCTTGACAACGGGTCCCCACATGTTACTTTCTTTTCTTCCTTTACACATCATGCACGAATATGGCAGCATCATGATATAGAAGGGCCAAGGATCCTTCATCATCCCTGAAGCAGAGCTTCTAAGAAGAGCCATTCCCACCCACTCGAATTAGAGGGTAGGGCCATGCAGAGCCACTGGGATTAGAGCTGATTGCTAGGGCAGCTCAGCCTGCCTGTGTGGCAAACAAGGATTATGAGTCAGAGCCTTCGTGGGATTTGGCTGGGTGCAAAGGTTTCCATGAGAGTCGGTCACAATAGTTCCCAGCTGATGGGGTTGGCAGAGGGAGATTCAGAGAACTGGTTGAGGGAAAAGGAGAAGCAGGAAGGTGGGAAGGCCTGGATCTTTCTAGAAAGACCAGGCCACAACATGAGTTGATCAGGCTCCAGCACTACCTGCTCCACTTATAAAGAAAGGGTTGGGTCACAGACTACTCCAACCACCAGAGATGGCTACTGAAAAAATTGTTCTGTGGTCCTCAGTCTGTCACAAAAGTGGTATGGGGACAGGACATTTAACCTAAGTCATCCATGTCTCCATTACTGTGGGATTATCCACTTATTCCTTATTTTTGCGATAGTCATACAGTGACCATTGACTACATCATATATTCCAGGCACCTTGCTAGGTGCTAGAATCATGGGTGAACAGACTGACATAGCTCTCTGGTGGGGAAAGCACAATACAATGTCTTTAGATGTCCTCCTTGCTACAGTGTCTAGGAAATTGTTTGCAGCCTGTATTTATCTGGAGTTCTCAGTACCAGTAGGTCAGCTATAGTTAGGAATATTCCCCAAAGACCAATATGTTAAAGGCCTGTTCCTCAACTTTAGTCTCTGTTGGGAAGGGGTGGAACTTTTAGTAAGATGGGTCCTATGGGAGGAAGTTAGGTCACTGAGGGCATGTCTTTGAAGGGAATATTGAGATCTTAGGCCCCTTCTTATCTCTTTCTCTTGCTTCCTAGTCACCATGAAGTGAGCCATCCTTCTCCACCACCAGCTCCCACCATGATATACTATTCTATGACAGGCCCAAAGAAACAAAGCCATTGATCATGGACTGTAACTTCTGAAATCATAAAACCTTTCCTCCTTTTAAGGTGATTGTCTCAGGTATTTGGTCACAGTAATAGAAAGCTAACCCAGCGCCATTCCCCAGGAGACATGTCCTCCTCTCTGATCCCTCCCAGGCAGGATGAAGATAAAGAGATGGGGTGGGTATGGAGATATAGCTTAGTTTATAGAATGCTCAACTAGCATACACAAAGCCCTGGGTTTGATACCTATCATTGCATAAACTGGTTATGGTGGCATTATGCCTTGTAATCCAAGCATTCAGGAGATGGAAGCAGGAGGATTAGGAATTTACAAGAGTATCCAGTGCTCTTAACCACTGAGACATCCCTCCAGCCTCAAGGATCAGGAATTTAAGGCCATCCTCAGCTAAACAGCAAGTTTTAGGCTAGCCTGAGCTACATGAGACCTGGTCTCAATTCTTTAAATTAATATATGTATTTTTATTTTATGTGTATGAGTATCTTGCCTGCATATATGTAAGTGCACCACATGTGTGCAATGCCCATGGAGGTCAGAGAGGGTGTTGGATCCTTTGGAACTGGAGTTACAGATGGCTATCAGTTAGTTATCAAGTAGGTACTGGGAACCAAATCTAGGTCCTCTGGGAAAGCAGCCAGTGCCTTAACAGCTGAGCCATATCTCTGTCCCCTAAACAGAATTTTTTTTTAAGTGTTTCCACTTTGGATGCTGGGCAGAGTAGTCTGGTCCACTTGGGAGAGTTTTAACCTGCTAGTTTGATGTCTCAGAGGAAGGACTGTGTCCAGAAGGCAGCTGTGGGCCAGGAGAAAAGTAGAATACAATTGTCAGATGACAGAGTATATACCTAGGAGACCCTGGGCAGGTCTGGCTCTACTGCCGAAGCATGCTGGGGTCCTGCATCCCACCTGATCTCAGCCCACCTCCTCCCTCCCTGGTATCTCGCCAAGCCCCTTTCACTGTCCTGACTGGCCCAGCCATCTGGGCAGCCTCACCTCCACTCCCCAGAAGCCAGCCCTCACAAGGCTGTCAGTCAGCCACCGGACAAGGGGATGAGGAACTGAATGCCTCCCTCACCCAAATTCTGAAAGCCCAGCCCCTGCAAGTCTCCTCTCCCTCAGCTCCACCTCCCTCCACACAGCCCACGGAGCCTGCATTATTTAGAGAAATTATTTAGCATTCTGTTCCCATCATTCCTTGCCATGGCACCAAGCCTTGATATGTGATAAAAATATCAACGTTAAATCGACTCTGACAACTGCTGTTTACTTGCAGCGTCAGTGAAGCCCAGGGCCCAGCGGCTGCTCCTACAGGACCAGGAGTGCTAGCGGCAGCATCAGCAACAACATCAGCAACAGCAGCTCCTGAGAAAAACTCTCTGGCTCCCTGTGCCTGATCACTGATGGGGGTGAGGGGTGAGGGAGTACAAGGGTGGGGTGGGGGTGGGGAGGCCTGTGCCTCAACCACTCCACATCAGGTTAACCCCACTTCCCTTAAATTCCTGCCTCTAGAATGTGTTGATTTTGCCATATAAAGTTCCAGTAAAAATTCTACCAAGGCATGAGAACACACATGGCTTTCTGTGAGCACTAGGTCACATAATGATATTGTTCAAGTTCACATCTTCTCTGACAAATACAAATCACATCCCCATATTATGGATTTGAACACTGAGGCTGGAGATGAGGGACATTGGATGGCTTTCCCAGGAACTCAAAGTAACAAACAGAGAGCCAAGCATAGGCCCTGGCCCACATCTGCCTCAAGCTCACAGTGTCACAATTATAATGAATGAGCATGTGGCATCTAGCATGCAGAGGAGACATAGGTCCAGTCTGGGCCACTGAATAAGGCTGAGAACACTCTTGGAAGGCAAATAAGGACAAAGTTGTGTCCCTGGCATCTCTACTGGCTTGGATGACCAACCCCTACCCTTGGGGAGATGGAAGGCCCACAACCTGACTTGCTGAAAGGATGCACGATGAGGGTGATCTCTCTTACCCTTTGGCTCTGAGCCCCCAAGGCCGTGCATATTCCCTCCAGCAAGTGTAAATGGGAAAGAGTGACCCCGAGCTACAGGAGCCAGACCCCAAGGGGAGCAGAAAAGGTACAGTAACAGGAGACAATTGCAGCCTCCCAAAACACTCAGGTGACCACATCCCTTCCTGGGAGCAGGACCAAAGGCTGAACACTTAATGACTGCTCAGAAAATGTCTACTAGTTGGCTTTTCTTTAGAGGGCAGTGATGGTCTTGGGCAGACATCTACAGGACATGGATAGTCATCCTAGGAAGAAGTCTCATTCAATTCTTGAGAAAATGACTTCTTTAGGATACCAGACAGTACAAAGTCAAAGTCAACCTCATGCTAGTACACATCTGTAATTCTACCATTGGGAGGCTAAGACAGGAGGATCATGAATTCAAAGTCAGCCTGGCCACATAGAAAGATCCTCTCCCCCAAAAGCCAAGGACCGAGGATGTAACTCAGTGATAGAACACTTGCTTAGCATGTACAAGGTCCTGAGTTCAATCCCCAGCACCCTTGGTGTACAAGGAGTCAACTTTGTAGAGGGGCTGCGAGCCAAGTGGTGGAATAGAGATATTTTCAGGGGATTTCAAGGCCCAAGCTGAAGACACCACAAATCCCATCTAACTCTGAGGGTCAGCCCTGCCTTGAAAGCTGGACTCACTGCTGAATGTCACACTTTAGAAAAATGTAAAAGACAGGGGTGATCAGGATAGCAATAAACTTTAAATCACATCCTAGGAGAAATACTGGAGTTGTTGGGCTTATCAGGCCTACAGAAAACTTACAAGGACAAACTATCTAGTAAAAGAGCTTCTGGGAAATGGACTTGACCTTTTGGCCCTTTTCAGTGAGTGGATCTTCACACAGAAGTCAGGCTGATCAACATGATCAGCAGTATTTCTTGACACTTTCCCAACGTGGCTCATGCAGACATTGATCATCTGTATGGCTCAATGGGGGAAAAGGAATGGAGGAGGCTGTCCACAGCCACATCTGGGCAGAAATAGGACTCTGAACACCACATGTCAGCCTGAAGCTGAGCTTACGAAATGTGTTTGATTTTAGGACACTCATGGGTAGGAGCAGAGAGTCGCCTGTCACTGGACATATACAAGTAACAATTTGGTGAGGGCTTAAGGTAGAAAAGCTGCAATAGAAGGATTCAAATATTCAAAAGCAATTTGGTCCCTTTCATCTCAGCACTTGCAAGTTCTAGGTTTCCTCCAAGGAGGGCAAGAGGGAAGAGGTCCAGCTGCTCTACACAGGCGCATGTACTATAGTGGGGCATTGTGTCTGCTCCATGGAGAACAGGGGAGTTTAACCTGCCTTTCACAAGCAGGGCTTGTGTGAGTTCACTTACCATGCTATGGGAGACTCAGACAACCCTGGAGTGTGACTGTCCCATTTGCCTCCCACCCCTGCCTAGGAAAAAGCCTCCAAATGGACTAATGAAAATCACCCAAATTGAGTTGAGTTGGGCAGCAGAAAGGAAGACAGATACCATTACTTAGCCCTGAAGTGACCCTCATGCATCATCCCCAAACATCACACTGCACTTCAAGCACACAATGACACATGGGATTTGGACACTGTCAAAATAAAGCATCCATACCCTGTATAAAGGGCCTATGGTGAGAAGAGGGCCCCAGGCTGGCCTTACAAGATTGTCCCAGCGTGGTGATAGAAGGGCATCACTGAAGAGCCACACAAACCTGACCTTCTCTGCTTGCAGGCTGTATGGCCTCAAGCCAGTTATTTGGCCTCCCTGAGCCTCTGTGACCTTAGCTGAGATGTAGCTCAGAGGTAGAGCAGTTGCCTAGCATGCATATAAAGCCCCAAGTTCCATTCCTAACATTGCAAAAATAAATCACATAGGCTTATTAGAAGGGTTTCATAAAACAACAGGGAGCAGTGACATGGATATCCCATGGCACCTAGGAAAGTGGCTGTACATGGAAAGCTTGGGTCTCTCTCTCTGTAACAGGAGTTTGTCTTCAGGCTCTCGTGTCCTGCACTCTGTAACTTAAACATTCACCTCAAAGTCTGTGTTAGCCTAGATAAACCAACTCTAAACTTAAGGGCCTGGTCTGGTGATCACCCCCCTCCCCTCTCTATCTCCCTTAAACCCAGATACCACCCCTGTAAATGCTGCTCACTACCCTTACCTGGAATCCCACAAGACCCAGAACTCGTTAGCTTATGATTTATGAAGCACTTTGATGTCCCCAACCATGTGCCCTCTACCGCTGCCCTGTGCTAAAGACAGCCTACTTCTAAGAAGATAAAAAGCCTCTAATTGTCTCCCTCTCCCATATAGTATTGACCAGGACAGTGTGAGGCTAGGCGTCTCATCTGCAGCCAACCAGTGCTCTCCTGTTTATTAGCTAGCAGCTCTGTAATTATCAGCAAGAGAAAAGGGAGAGTCAGCCTGGGAACACAGCTCAGTGGTAGAGGACTTGCCTAACATGCACAAGGCACCAGGTTAAAACCCCAGTATTATAATAATGGGGAGCATCCCTCTGGTGACTGGTCAGGAACCAGGAAAGCCAGTGGAGGGGCAGATTGAGTAGCTGAACGAGCTGACTTTGTGGTTCTGCATTTCTGAGTGTGATAGTTAACAGTCAGAGAAATCTCTAGGCATATCTATGAAGGAGTTTCTAGACTGAGTTAACGGAGGTAGGAGGGTCCAGTGTAACTGTGGACAGCAACATCACATAGGTTGGCATCTCAGACTGAATAAAAAGAAGTAAATTGAACATCAGTATTCATGTACCCTGTTTCCTGGCTGTGGATGCAATATGACCAGCTGCCTCATGCTCCTGCTACCACACCTTCCCTGCCCCATCCCTTCCCTGCCATGATGGACTGTACCCTCAAACTATGATCCGAAATAACCCCTTCTTTCCTTACATTCCTTTTGTAAGTTATTTTGTCACATCAACAAGAAAAGTAGTTGACACACTGGCTCAAAGATGCAAGGACCCACCTACCACCTCCAACCCACCCCTGGATGAGGCTTAAGGCCTGAGCACCCACTGACACGCTCTTCAAAGTGGGCATTCTCTAAGCACCCTGTGCTCTGTGTGCTAGCCCATCTCATCTTCTGCACCTTCCCCACTGCTTTGTCCCAGGAAGACCCCTCTATGGAGTGCGTCCCCCGAGCTCCTTTGCTCTCTACATCCCTGTCAGTTCAGCATATGAGACACTAGTAAGAGGCCGGAGGGTGGAAGGATGGAAGACTGGGCTGCTTACCACCTGCCCTAATATCACATCTGTTGGTATGATAAAATACTCTAACAAAAGCAATTTAGAGGGAAAGGGGGTTTATTTTAGTTCACAATTCCAGGTTACAGTTTGTCGTCACAGAGAATTCAAGGCAACAGGAACTTGAAGTCTCCCGTGACACCCAGAGTCAAGAGCAGACAGAGAACAAAGGTCTGCATGCCTACTCATGCTTACCTTACTTTCTCCTTTCTTATATCGTCCAGACCCAAGCCTAGGGAATGGTGCTACCCACAGCGGGCTAGCGGCCTAGGTTTGCTTTGGATTGCTGTGATAAAACCTGCTCTTACCAAAACCAATTTGGAGAGGAAAGGGCTTTTGACTTACACATCCTGATCACAGTTCATCATTGAGGGACACCAGGGCAGGAACTCAGGACAGGAACCTGGAAGCAGAAATTGAAGTACAGACCATGGAGGAACACTGCTTACTGGCTTGCTTGTCTGGCCTGTGCTCAGTCTGCTTTCTTATATAACTCAGGACCACTTTCCCAGAGGTGGCAATGCCCACAGTGGGCTGGGCCCTCCCACATCAACAATCAAGAAAATACCTCACAGACATACTCACAGGCCAATCTGATAGAGAAAATGCCTCAGTTGAGGTTCCCTCTTCCCAGGTGTGTCAACTTAGCAACCAAAGCCAACCATGATATCTGGGTCTTCCCACATCAATTACTGTAGTCAAGACAATCCATCCCCATATATTACTATGGGCCAATAAGATTTAGACAGTTCATCACTGGAATTCTCTTCTCAGGTGATTCTAGATTGTATTAAGCTAACAATTAAAACTAAGCATCACACCAACTCACCCTACCCCTGACCTCTACCTAAGGTCACAACTCCTGCAGCCACAGCAGTCTCTCCCTGTGTCTTTAAGACCTGGATGGTAACACCCACCTCTCCCAAACCCCAACCTCCATGCCCTGTACCTTACCTCCCACCCCCATGTGCCATGCCCTGGGGCACTTTACCATCCTTGTTAGTTTTCTTTGCCTTACCAACACTTTTGTGAATAGCTACCCCTCTTTCTAACCAGAACTGTATCCCCCACCCTGCACATTCTTATTAAGTCTGCAGTGAACCTGTGCTATACCCCAGGCCCAGAGCTCAGCACCAAACAGAAAAACAAATGAGACACTGACTGTCTTAGTTCATTCTTCATTGCTGTGACAAAATACTCTGACCACTACCAACTTGGGGAGGAAAGGGTTTATTTTATCTTACATCTCCCAGGTCACAGTTTATCAGGGAGCCCAAGGTAGGAACTCAGGGCAGGAACTTGGAGGCAGGAACTGGAGCACAGGAATGATGCTTACTGGCTTGTTCCCCTGGCCCTTGCTCAGCCTGCTTACTTATATAATACAGGCCCACCTGCCCAGCGGTGGCACCACCCACAGTGGGCCCTCCCATTTCACTCAACAATCAAGAAGGTGCCCCATGGACATGGCCACAGGCCAGTCCAATGAAGGCAATTCCCCAGCTGAGGCTCCCTCAACCCAGGTATGTCAAGTTGACACTAAAGCTATCCAGCACACTGACACTGTGTCTGCTCCACAGAGCCCTTCATTAG
Source organism: Nannospalax galili (assembly GCF_000622305.1). Classification (NCBI taxonomy): domain Eukaryota; kingdom Metazoa; phylum Chordata; class Mammalia; order Rodentia; family Spalacidae; genus Nannospalax; species Nannospalax galili. The sequence goes on along the minus strand of NW_008353747.1, from coordinate 2,170,172 downwards.
GTGGAGCTAACATGCATAGAGATGGCACAGGATCTGAAGGGGTCTCCACAGGCACATTGAGCATTGTTCATCTCTCCCAGAGAAATAGGGAACCAGACTGGCTTTCTTTTGCTCATCTCATCCATATACCCAGAGACAAAATTTCTCTGCCAGGTACTACTTGGATTTTTGGCCTCTGCAGAGGCTGGAGGCTGACCTGGGTGACATATCTGAGCCCTTGCAAGTCCCCGCCAGACTCACCAAGCACTGTAGGTGTGGTCAACAGCAACATCACCATTTTTCCCAGTGGGACATGGGCCCAGAGGAGGGCCAGGGATGCAGAGTTCCAAGCAATATCATCACTCCCTGTTACGAGATGGGACCAGTGTTAGTGGACAGGCCAATGCCACACATCCCAAATAAGGGCAGCAGTCACCTGAATCCTCTGTTCCACAGTGCAGTTCCATCAAAGAAGGGGCCTGCTCAAAGGATTGTCATGGCTCAGAGAAGAACTGCCAGGATTAATCTCTAATACTTGCTGGCTCCAGTAATCTAGTTATTAAAAAGAAATAATAAAATAACAAGCGGAACTCACACCAGCTGAGGATGTCCCCTCCTCCTGAGTGCAACACACACACACGCACACACACTGTTTGGGAAATCTCACAGTGGCAACATGCCCACCAGGACCCCTGACTGTCAAGGTCAAAACTGAAGTCAAGGGGAGGGCTGGTTCTTTAGACACCGAATAGTTATTTACAAGAGATGGACAAACTAAATAAAGCAGTCTAGAGCCTAAATATGGTTGGGGGTGCATTCTGTGCTATTGAAAATGAATATTAAGTAAGTTAAAAGCCACCCAAAATGATTTCTGAAATTGAATTTAATTGAATGTTGTCATGTAGATCCCACGTTTGAATATAATCAGATTATAAATCATACTCCAAAGACTTCAAAATCCACAGAATGCCTTCAAGCAAGCTCATTTCTGGCAGGAAAGGTTAGAGAGGCCATCTGACAGTCAACACACACTTAGGAGGAGCCTACTGTGTGTCCAGTACTGAGTCAACCTCTAGGACATGAAAATGGGTAATAATAGTCCCTATCCTAAGCCCTGTCAGATGAGAAGCAGCCATGTGAGGGGTAGTGTGGGCCAAAGTGGGGTGCCACAGAGAGCTGGTGGAGGGGACAAAGGGAAGACCAAGATGGGTCAAAGAGGGAAGCATCTCCAGAAGGCGATGAGATAAGGGCATTCTAGGCAGAAGGAAGGAGACCTGTGAAGGGCAGGGTATGTCCAAAGAGCAGCAAATGATCCCCTTGGGCTGAAGAACCACTGGAGGGGAGAAACTGGACCTAAGCCAGTGGAGTCCAGACAACGAAGGCCTTTGAAAGCCAGGCTGAAATGTTCAGATTAAATCAGATTACAAGTGCCAAGACAGCTAGTTCATGAGAAGTAAAATCCATGCTTTTGAAGGTGCTTTTGTTTGGGAACACACTATGCAAAGGCCAGGTTGATCTCGAACTTGTGATGTGATCTTACCTCTACCTCCTAAGTGCTAGGATCATAGGCATATACCACCACACCCACCCCTAAATCCATGTTTTAGAAAGATATATTAGGAGAACAAAACTGCTGCTCCAGAAGGTCGTGGGGGTGGGAGGTAGGAATTCCTCTGAATTCCTTCTCCACTTAGAAAGAGAATGAACTGATGTGTTTACTTTTAGGGAGACAAATCATGGAGGGCCACAGTTTCAGGGGTCCCAGATGGAAACCTCCCCCTCCACTTCTTTTGGCTACTTGAACCAGATAGGGTTGATAGGTAAACAGACAGACCTAATGGGGGGGGGGGGGGGGACTTCTAGGTCTTAGAAATTCTTTGTTGGTGCAAGGTGTGGTGTGGGGTCCACTCTGGAAGGGGCAGTGATGGAGAAAGCAGGCAGGATTCATGATAAGCATCCAAGTCTCCAAATCAGTTTGTCTTGGAAAAAACTCAGGTCAGCAAAGGCTTTAAGAGACTTATAAGACACTAAAAAGGTAACAGGCTCTTTGTCACTTGCAAATAAAACTCAATCTACACGTTGATAAACCCAAGATCTCAAGAATCAAGGCAGGACTTCCAGTGGTGGTCAAGTGGAAAAGTCAAGGAAACTTTTTTTTTTTTTTTTTACCACCAGGATTCTAGAAATCAACTAAAGAAAAACAATATATTGAAAATCATTTATTCATTAAATATTAAACTTCATGAGAAAAGTCAAACTCTGCAAAGATCTAGCTTGAGACTACTGTCATCCTGAGCCCTAGCTGTGCTGCTTCTTGGGTGGAGATGACCTTAAAAGCCAGTGCTAAAAGGCCTAAAAAAGGTTTGTTGGGCCAACCTCCAGTGGCTGACTGCCCTGGCTGAGCACATGACCTTGTGGACTGAGGCTTCAGTTCCAAATGGAACAAACAGCAGAGAGGAGAATCATCCAAAGCTTCAGTAGGAGCTTCTAGAAGTGAGAGGCTGCTGATGGAGAAGCATCCCTTCCCAGGACCTTGGGAGACTGCACACAGGCAGGAAAGACCTGGGATGGAAAAGCTGGAAACCCTGAAAAATGACTAGTACTGGTTAGTCATCATTGTCAATGTGACTAGATTTAGAGTCACCATGGAAACACACCTCTGGATATGTCTATGGGGGTGTTTAATGAAAGGTTTAACTAAGAAGAGAAGATCTAATTTTAATGTGGATAGTACCATCTCATGGGCTGGAGTCCTGAGCTGAATAAAAGCGAGCTGAGCACCAGCATTCATCTCCCTCTGTTTCCAGACTGCGGATGGGATGTAACCAGCCACCTCATGTTCCTGGCACCATGCCTTACCCACCATGATGGACTGTACAGGGTATGTTGCCACAGCATCAGGAAAAGTAATATACTGCTTGAGCTCCCAGGTCTACACAGAGGGATAGGTAGGCTTTCTCTTTCAAGGTGTCTGCATATTCCTCCAACTGACTGAACATCAAGCACACAGACACAGAAACAACCTTTAGGAGTCCAAACTGAAAAGCAAAAAGAATGTAAGGTGGGGAGGGCTGAGTAGGCACATCAGCAGTTATACGGCCCTGAGAAGACAGGTTGCTCACATGAAATCTAAACATGTCACTGAGAGAAAAAAGAAATCTGTAGCAAAAATTTGTAGCAGTAGCCCTTAAAATGTCTAATGTCCAGAGTGTTGAGAGATGGCTCAGTAGTCAAGAACGCACACTGCTCTACCTAAGACCCAAGTTCTGTTCCCAGCACCCATGTCTCGTGGTTCACAACTGTCTGTACTCCAGCTTAAGAAGATCCAAATGCTTTCCTCAGGCCTCCAAAGGCACTTGCAGTCATGTGCACATACTCATACATATAATACACATAATCTTAAAATAAATAAACAAATAAAATGTTTAATTCCAATAAACAATCACAACACAGAAAACTACAGGACAGTAACTCATACTTTGGGAAAACTACCAATAAAAACTACCTCTAGGGATGGAGAGATGGTTCAGTAGTTAAAAGCACTTACTATTCTTCCAGAAGTCCTGGGTTCCATTCCCAGAACCCACATTGCATCTGTCTGTAGCTCCAGTTCCAGAGGCTCCAACACCATCTTCTGGTCTCCATGGGCATTGCATGAATATAGTATACTTATACATGCAGGCAACACACCCATACACGTATAATAAAAATCAAAAAAATTGTTTTAGAAGGACCAATGTTAAGATTTAACAAAGCACTTAAACAAAGGAAGCCATGTTTAGGAATTAAAGGACTATGTGATGACAGCTATTCAACAAATAAAGAATTTCAATAAAGAAAAGTAACATTTAAAAAAAAAAAAAAGAACCAAGTGGAAATTCTGAGGTTGGAAATTCTGGGGTTGAAATATATAGAAAACAATTCACGAATGAGTTCCACAGTTGATCTGAGATGTTAGAAAAGAGAATTGGCAAACCAAAAGATAAGTCAACAGAAAGTATCCAATCTGCAGAGCAAAGAGAAAAATTATAGAAGGAAAATGGACAGAGACTCAAAAACCTAAGAAAGGGCCTCAGTTGTACAAACAAATACCTGTAATGGATGATCCAGAGGAGAGGAGAGAGAAAGTTTTTTAAAAAGGTATGGGGAATGGAGGGAGCTCCTGGGTGTAAAGTCCCTGGCTGGCAACACTCCACTTGGACTGGGGGAGTAAGGAGGCTGCTGAGGTGGGGAGAGAGCACCTGTGAGCTGCAGGACAGAGCTGCCTCTCACAGAGGAGAATGTGTGCCTACTCTGTGCTCAGCTGTACCTACCCCACAACCCACCCCCGCCCTACAATCAGCCCATTCCCTGTCAAGACAGTCTGTGAGCTGTCCTCAAGCCAGATGCAGAGAAGGCTCTGAAAGATGAAGACCTACCTAGGTCACAAAGCTGGCGAGTGGTCCAGTAGGGAACAGAAACCAACTTCCCCCTCCTTTGTGCCTTCCCCACACCCTGATGCCTCTCAGCTCATATTCTCAGGTCCCATGGACTTGGTGTCAGGGTCTTCTTAGCTCCTCCATTAGAGAAGGACAGAGAGTGGGATTCGGGGGCTTGGGAATTAACAGAGCTGGGAAGACAGTGACCATAGAGGTGTCTGGGAGCCTAAGCACCCTCCTCTCTCACAGAGCTATCCCAGTCTAGGAACTATGCTTTCCCCCAAATGGCTACGAGGGACTGGGATTGACAGAGGGATTCCAGGTAGCCTCCAGGAGTCCCAAACACTTCCACTAAACCAACTGTATTACTGAGCTTTTCCACCACTGTGAAAGAATTCCTGAAAAGAACAACTTAAGAAGGATTTGTTGCTCATGGTTCAGCAAGTACAGACCATCACTGTGGGGAAGTCCTAGTTTGTTTCTCCATTGCTGTGACAAAATACTCTAACCAATACCAACTTGGGGAGGAAAGGGTTTATTTTATCTTATATCTCCTGGGTCACAGTTCATCAGGAAGCCCAAGGTAGGAACCTAGAGGTAGGAGCTGGAACACAGGCCATGGAGGAACTCTTCTTACCGGCTTGCTCTCCTGGCCCCTGCTCAGCCTGCTTTCTTATACAATAGGCCCACCTGCCCAGGGATGGCACCACCCACGGTGGGCTGGGCCCTCCCACATCACTCAACAATCAAGAAAAGCCCCACAGACGTGGCCACAAGCCATTTCAATGGAAGCAATTCCCCTAGTGAGGCTCCCTCAACCCAGGTGTGTCACATTGACACTAAAGCTATCTAGCACAGCACAACAACTGCCACTGTGGATCAGGAAGCAGAGATGGACGAGAAACAGAGTCAGGTTATAACCTTCAAAGTCAGTGACCTATTTCCTCCAGTTAGGCCCCACAGCCTCCCAAAACATCATTACCAGATGGACCCCAAATGTCCTATTACATGAGCCTGTGGGGTGGGGGATGGAGGGGCACTTTATATTCAAACCATAGCATGAAACCACTAGGTTCCAGGCCCAGTGACCACCTTCCTGTTCCACGCTGGAAGTCAGTCTGGGCTGAGACTTGGTGACTCACTCCTACCTCCAATCATGTTTCCCTTCCTCCTCACACCTCTTCTGAAAAGTGAACTTCAGGTGAGGACTCTGAAGCCCAGGCAGGTCAAGCCACTTGCCTACACAGCTGATGGCTGCATTTGTAACCTAACGTGGCTGACTCCAAAGCCTATCCTTTTTCTCCACCTCTCTGGAGCACTTTACTCTCCAAGTAGTTACCCCACATTCCCCTTCTGAGGGCCTGGGACCAACAGCACATGTGTTTCATACTCAAGGCCCAGCACCATAAAGGATCATGTTTCTATCACAAAAAACAGTTCCTGGGCCTGGGAACCCTCTCCCACTCCCAGCCCTCCACCCACCATGTGCCCCAAAGCTCAGAGCACTTTAATCAAGAGAAAGGATTTTCCTGCCATGAAGGTCTAGAGATCTAGGTCCCAAATATTTGCCAGTCAGGGAGGCCCTACTACAGCCTCTTGGAAGGTGCTCAATTCCTTCTGGGAGGTCCCCTGCCCCCAAGAACAAAAGTTCAATGAAACACCCCTGTTGCCATTCATTTTATATTCCCAGAACTTTGCCCTGGAGGCTCTGAAAGGAGCTATTGGGCATTATTCCTGGCTTCTTTTTGTGTCTCTATCTGTAGGGCATCTGATGTGGATGTTTAGCCCTCCTGAGGCACAATCTCTCTCTCTCTCTCTCTCTCTCTCTCTCTCTCTCTCT
>NW_008353747.1:2153780-2163867 GCF_000622305.1 Nannospalax galili | reverse complement strand
AAATCTGCAGTTAAACAGATGTCAATGTTTGTGGGTGCCAATTTTTACATAACCTTTAGTAATATTATTCATGCAGCTTTCCTCTGTGTTTTCCCTATAAAGCAATCCATGTTTTAATTTTCATTTTAATTTAATTTTGAAGGTTCCCCATGTCCTAGTGGATAACCCCACACCCATATGCATATGGGCAACACTAATGGAACTCAATGGGTTAAAAAAAAATTCCTCATTCTTTAAGATGACAAGAACAACACAAATTCATGAGAAAATGCAGTAAAGGGGCCAGAGAATAGTGGTCCTGGGTAAGGCAGGGGGTACAATATGAGCTCACAAAGTTCTGGAAGTGCTGGGAAGGACTGGAAGACGAATGAGGAAGGGTGGAGTTGGAAAGGCAGGGAGAATTTCAGAGTCCTAGAGGGAGGGAGGCTCACGCTGGTACACCATGTGGACTCGGGGCTTAAAGGGAGGTGTGAGCAGCCCCTGTCCAAGGGAAGGTGAGAACTGGAGGCAAGGTCCCTGAAGAATTTGCTGCCCAGTTGCTGGGGAGACAGTATCCAGTCCTCAGGCCCACCCTGTTGCCGGCATACTCCAAATTAAATAACTGCAACTCCCCTTTTATTTCCTCGCTGACAGCAACTTATTGGGAAGGCAGTCACTTCTGATATTCTAACATCCAGAGTTGCATCCTGTGGGATAGATACATCCCCGTTGTTTGAGCCAATGATTTGTATGGAGATAGAAAGGATCCTGGAGGGGCAGGGAGAGGCTGGACCCAGGACTGCTATCCAGCAAAATTTGAGAAGAGAATGCCCCCAGGTTGTACTGGACCATTTTGACACCCCCTGCCAACAGGGGTTTGCATATCTGATCATGCTTCCTGGAGATACCTGTTCATTGGATGTTTCTGAGCCCTCACTCCATGGCCAGGCTCTTCCAGGCCCTGGAAGGAAGCCAGGGATGACTACAGCCCAGACCCCACATCCTGGAAACTCAAATCCCACACCCTAGAATGGGCAGACTGTTGGCACTCACCCCAGCATACTATGTGCCCTAGTGGTTAAAGTCAGGATCCTTGGAATCACACAACCCTGGCTTCTACTTTTTACTCTGCAGCATATATGCAAGGAAACCTCGTCAGACACGCTCAATATCAGTCCTGCTTCTTTTTTGAGTTAGGGTCTCATGTAGCCCAATCATTTTGAACAATTTTTTTATATTTTTTTATTTATGAGAGAGAGAGAGAGAGAGAGAGAGAGAGAGAGAGAGGATCTGCCCACTACAGGTGGTACTATTCCCTAGGTAGGGGCCCTGGGGTAGAGAAAGCAAGCTGAGCACTAGCATGCATGGCTCTCTTCTCTTGACTGTGAATGTCTTATTCATAACTCATGTTGAAACTTAGTTGCCATTATGGCCTTATTAAGAAATTAGAATTTAAGAGGTTTTTAGGGACTGTTAAGCTGGCTCAGTGGGTAAAAGTGCTTGTTGTACAAGTTGGGCAATCTGAGTTCAATTCCCAGAGGCTGTGTTTTTGTTTTTTGTTTTTCGTTTTCTTTTTTTTTAAAAAAAAAAAAGCCTATATAAAGGCAAGCATCTATAATCCTAGCATTCCTAGAAGCGAAGCCAGAGACTCAGCCAGAAGCTTGAAGGCCTACTAGCCTGGAGCTACTTGGCCAAAACCACTTTAACAAGGTAGAAGGAGAAATCAGCTCCTAGAAGTTGTCCTCTAATCTCCACATGCATGCCACAGCACATGAGCCCATACTCACACATGCATCACACACATATGCACATACACACACAAAACAATAATAAAAATAACAAATAAATTAAAACTTAGGAAACAAAATAAGAGGTGTTTAGACCACATGGGTTCTGGGCTCAGTCCTCAGGAATGGCCTAGCACCATTCTGGAGGGAGTGGGTTCACTGTCTGAAGAGTGGGTTCACTCTCCTCTCCCATTACCCTTCTGTACATTGTGACACAGGAAGAGAACCCTCCTCAGAAGCTGGACACCCCCAGCCCTAGCCTCCACAACTGTAAGCCAATAAACTTACATTCATTATAAATGACCCCAGTCTGCAGGATTCTGTTGTAAATGCACAGATGAACTAAGACAGCTGGTGAGGTAGAAAACCTGAGGGGATGGAGCTGGCGGCCAGGGCAGGTGGAGTGACTAGAGAAGTAGGTGTAGAGTTGGGCAGAGTGGCCTGGGGCCCATGGGATTTTTGAATTGGAATGGAGATTTGAGTCAGACCTCCTCTATTAGCTTGAAAAGGGGGAAGAACAGAGAGAGAGAGAGAGAGAGAGAGAGAGAGAGCGGAAGAGCTGCTGACGACTGCTCTGCCCTTTAAAATGCAGGGAGTATGGCAATCTAATAAACACAGCAACAAAGCGTTTGTCACCAAGCTAATTTTATTAGAACAGATCTCAAATGGCTAATTTCCTTTTACTAATGAGCAAATTAGTTGAATCTCTGATCTGCTTTTAAGGCACTTATACTAATAAAACATGAGCGACAGTGAAATTTGTTGTGAGATGTGGCGATATGTGTATTTGGGGTGAAGGAAATCTGCAGGCATAGAGGGCTGTTCTGATGTGGCTTTGCTCAGAGGCGCCTCTGGACTGTGTAGGCCCCTGGGAGCCCCAAGGGAAGGGGAGTTGGTCTGGGCTTAGCCCAGAGGGCTAGACTAGAGGAGGAGTGTTTGGAGTGGCTGGGGCTTGAACGGGCCAAAGAGTGAGGTGATGTTCCCAGTGGATAATGTCAGGCTTTCATTCATCCCTCCATCCTTCCCCTGTTGTTTGGTATATGCAGAGAAGCACTTTGCAAGATGTTCGGAGCCCTCCCCTGATCCAGAATGGCTTTCCCCAAAGCTGAAGACCTTCTGGGCAAACCTCCTTTCTCAGGGCCAGCTTTGGAGTTCCTGACTCCAGCTCTCCAAGTGAGTTTTACAGATGCCTGGGGAGCAAGAAGCATAACACACAGATTTATGTCCTCAGCAAAGAGGCTTTGATCAGGGCTAGTATTTTTTGCAACTAGTCAGGACAGGGTCCATTACTCCCTGGAGGAGAGGTATACAGGGAGATTTCAGGCCAATCAGAGCTCAGAGATGGTACTCACACTTATCTAAGAGGTGACAGACGAGGTCTCCTATTTGGCAGAGAAAGCATATGCCAGTTAGATTGGAGAGAAGGGTACAAGGTAGGCGACCACAGCCCAGCAAATACAGGACTTCTCTGCTTCAACTTGCCTTTGTACAGGAAAGGAAAAGGAGCTTCTAGAAAGGGGATTCAGAAGAGGTAGCCTCCTTGGTCCAAAACAGGCTCTAGTAGTTGTATGCCCAAAAGGACTTAAGAGAGTGGGGACCAGAGTGCTAGGCATGTTTGAAAAGCTGACCCAACAGTGAGCTTGGCCAAAAAGCCCTCAAAATACACAGCAGGTAAATGAGAATCTCCTCAAGGTCCTGTCTGGCATAAAAGGGGTCTAGTATTTAAATATGAGCTCAGGGCTGGGCGTGGTGGTACACACCCAGCACATGGAAGGCAGAGGCAGGCAGATTTTTGTGAGATCAAAGACAACCTGGCCTACATGGTGAGTTTCAGGCCAGCTGGGGCTACAGGGAAATCCTGTTCCAAAAAAATAAAAATAAAAAACCAACAAATAGGAACTCAGCCACAGGAATTTGGAGTCACTGCCCTATGCATCAGCTGTGTGACTAGTGTTCACTACAGATCCTCTCTGTACTGTGGCTGATTCCTCTTCAAAAGAGTCATACTAAGACTCGCATGAACTATTAATGGGGTCTGTAAGGGAAGAACCTGAAAAATAGCAGCATTCCTCAAGGCCTACAGCCTCCTGCTCTACAGGTCCAGTGCTAGGAACTGTCTTTCCTTTTAGGCCCTGCAGAACAAGAGATAACGTGGAATGGAGGAGGCCCCTGGTTCCATCACTGTGACCAAATAGTTAGCAAGAGGCAACATAAGGGGCTAAGAGATGTCTCAGCAGTTAGCACTTGCTGCTCTTGCAGGCAACCCAGGTTTGGTTGCCAGCACCTATGTCAGGTGGTTCACAACTGCCTATAACTCCAGCTCCAGGGAATCCAATGCCCACTTCTGGCTTCTGAGGTCACTTGCATATACATGATGGACAAACAGAGAAGCAGGCCCACGCACATATACATAAACTTGAAAGACAAAATAAAGCAACTTAGGAAAGTTTATTTTGGCTCACAGTTTGAAAGGCTACTGTGCATCATGGCAGGGAAGGTATGGTAGAGACACAGAAGTAGGAGTGTGTGACAGACTCCTCACATCTCCACAGACCAGGAAGCAGAGAAAGATAAATGGAGAAAGGACCCCAGCCCATGGGAAAGTGAGGCTCACATTCAGGGCAAGTGTTCCTGCTCCCCTCCATTAATTTTCTCTGGAAACACCCTCACAGATATACCCAGAGGTATGATTCATTAATGTCCTAGGGAATTCTTAATCTAATCATGTTCACAATGGAATAATCCCAGGGGCTCTCCTAATTATAAAGGACATTATCAAGGGAAGATGGCTCTTCCTTGCCTGAAGCAGGTGTCTGGCAAGGATACCCCACAGGACCTCAACTCTTTCTGGGGACTGCTTTGGTCCAACACCTGCTGGAAGTCACAGGTACACACCCCTCCCTTCTGGCTAGCCTTGATCCCCAGTCCCAAAGCTATCCATGAGCACAGCCTCCACAGTCCTCAGAAGAGTCTACCATGAACTTTTCTTGGTAGGACCCAAAAGGTGGGGTTTAATAAGAACAGTCAGATAGGCAATGGACTGAGGGCTTGCAACACACCCATTATAAACTCTTGGGGCCACTTTCTCAAAAGCCACAGCCACAGAGCTTATCTGCGCTCCTGGTGTCTGTGTCTCCACTCACCAAGCCTACCCCCTCCCCATCTGTCTGTGCCTCCCTCCTCCCCACACAGTCCCCAGGGCCACCTCTCTGAAGTACACAGGCCTCATTCATTATTCAGCCATTTCCTCAGTTCAGAGGCCCAGGGGCCAGAGGGTTGGCAGTTTGTGCTCTCTTTCATCTCCCAGGTTGCACAAGGAATGCAGAAACGCTAGGCTGGTGTCCAGAACACCGTCAAGGCTGGCGGCACCAGGCCTGCATGAACCTTCATGCTTTCACTCCGGCACTTCCCTACTCACAATGCTACCCCCTCCCAGAATTACCCCACAGCCAGAGCATGTCCCTGCTGGGCTTTGACCACCACTCCGGGGAGGCCTGACCCACCAATGCCCCATCCTTGCTTCTAAGCAGAGAGCTGGAATTTGATCCCAGTGTGTCTGAGTCTAAGTGTCAGCTCTTTACAATAGCAAGTGGTAAGACTTGACTACTCTGTAAACAGCATGCAACTTCCTTGAGGATAAGCTTCAGGCCAAAGGCAGGATGAAAGCCTTTGCAACCCCTGGGCAGAGGAAGAAAGACCCCTCCTGAAGTGATGTCAAGATATAGTATGCACCAATTCTAAAGCCAACGTGAGGACCAGCTCCAGCAGTGAGGACCAGCTCCATGCTGGTACCCTGACCCCTGCTTCGGTAGGTGGCACGGGAGGGGGCTTGCAAAGCAGATGTCCTTCTAAGTAGCAACCCCCGCCCCCCACACACACACATACACAGAACTGTGGCAGGGCTCACCTCTCCTCCCAGTCTGGTCAAGACTATGCAGGTGCTGGCCTGGGTGGGCCTAGGGATTGGGAACTTTCCAAAGAGGAACAACTGGAGACCTCACCTAGGTCTTCCAGCCTCTTCCCTTTTCAGCTCAAGGAATTCAGAGCTTAACAATACACCTTAACAAAACCAGCTTGGTCTGGCCTGGTTCCTGCCTTCAGGGTCCAGTCACATGTTCCTCACTCACTGTAACCTGCCAGAGACCCCTTCCTTTATCTCTACTCCTCTACACAAATTCTCCCTGGGTTCCAAGTCCAAGTTCAAGCTCCACAACTCCACTGGGCCAAGAAGCTTTTTCCTTCTTTCCAATCCTGTCAATTCATCCCCTGACACCAGCTGAGACACAAATACTCTGTCCATGCCACCAAGCCTTTCCTGCTTTGCCACATTTCCAGATGCTCTATTAAAGAGAAGCCAAGGGTCCAGGTAAGGATTTAGTTATTGTAGAGAGCAGGATGCCATCAGAGGGATAATGGATGTCTCCTCGCTGGAGTAGAGGGAGCCAGAGTACCTCCTAGTTGCTGGCTCTAAAACCCAACTCAGCCAAGAACCCAGAAGCAGGTCAGCCATGGCCTATGAGGAAAGGTCACTCTTCTTCCTTCTAAGCTCTCTGGGTTACTGCTCACAGGATAACCAGTAGTTTAGGTGAGATGTGGAATTCATGGGCCTGTCTGTCAACATTCTTTGGATTCTGAAGCTGAGGGTGTCTAAAAAGGAAGAATGTGGGAGGGGAGACAGAGGCTATACCAGCCTCCAAGTGACTCACTCAAGGATGCTGAAACTCTGAGGTCAGCATATGGCCAAGTGTGTGAGGAGTTGTGCTTCCAACCCAGCCACCTCCTCCTTCCCGGTCTATTACCTTTATCTTGATCCATATTCTGCTACTATGACAGAATACCATAGACCAGGTATTTTATAAAGAACATGAAGTGATTTCTCACAGTTCTGAGGCCTGAGAAGTCCAATATCAAGATGCCAGCACTTGCTGACAGCCTTCTCATGAGATCATCTCACAGAGAAGGCAGAAGGCCAGACAGTCGTAGAGAGAAAGGGAACAAGAGTGCTGTGAATTTGTTTCCCTGATAAATTCATTCCCATAGTAACAACATTAATCCAGTCAGAAGGGCAGAGTTTTCCTGACTAGTCACCTCTTAAAGGGCCCACATCTCAAAACTACTGCACTGGCGATAAACTTTGAAGAACACATTCAAACCAAGGCAGCCTTCCCTACCATCTACAAACATGATCCTTGCCCACCCCCACCACACACACACATACACACACACACACATATACACACACACACACACATACACACACACACACATATACACACACACACACACATACACACACACACACATATACACACACACACACACATACACACACACACACATATACACACACACACACACATACACACACACAATCTCATCTAGATTGTCTTCGCAACCTGAGATGGATGAGATGGATTGGACCATAAAGAAAGTTTGGAACAGGGCACAAGAGATGATTCAGTGGGTAAAGTGCTTCTTACATAAGCCTAACAACCTTCATTCAGTCCCTGGGTCCCGTGTAACGATAGAAGGAGAAAACCAACTCCATAAACCTGACCTCCTGCTCTCCCACAAACTAATAATAAATAATAATATTTTCTAAAGCTTAGAAGAGTCAAGAATATCAAACCAGGAGCCCAAAGGCCTGCACAAGGGCAATGCACTTCTCCAAATTTCAGTTTTCTAATCTAAAGTGTAATATCAACAGTGTAATTGCTGCTACACTGCAGAGCACCATGCATCCATCCTTTTACTCAGCAATGGAGTGAGCACTCTCCTAGGTGCTAGAAAGCTAAGGCAAGCCCTGTCTTGCAGGAACAGCCATCTTCAACCCAAATTCCTTTACCTGGAAAATGACGATGGCCCTTGACTTTACTTATGGTAGCCTTTCCACCCTCACATCCAGTGTGCCCCAACTGCCTGAAGCCCCAGCCTGCCCCATCTCCAAGGGTTGTTTGAGAATCAAATGGAGTTGAACTTGCAGGTAGAGGACAGTGGCGCCACAAGATGTATGGCCTGGGCCTAGAATAGAAGAAAGAAGGGCCCTTCCTGGGCTGAGCCTCCAGTAGGCCACAGGGCCCTGGCTGACTAGACCAGTCTTGTCCAAGAGCACAGGGCCTCAACACCATCCCTTTATTCAGCAGGCTTGCAGCTGCCTCCATTTGAGTTAGTAATGGTGGGCTTTTTGTAGTTCTGAGTTTAAGATCTTCAGACTCCTCCCTCTGCTCTTTTCCTTATTAAAGCTTCTCTCACTCTGCTCATGTAATATCCAAAAATCAATTGCTTATTTTCCTGTCTGTTTAAAAATGAAAGTGACACGTCGAGGGGAGCCTGCAAGCCAGGAGGTAGCCCCAGGCTGAGCCAGAGGCACCAGGAGGGAGAGGCCGGCAGCTGGCTTCTAAGCAGGGTTATACAGGAGCTGAGCATTTAGGATTTCTGGGGCCTGGGGCTGAAAAAGGCCCCAGAGCAGAGCTTTCAGTAACAAAGCCACCCTCTCCTTCTCTTTGCTCTTAGCACCCAAACAGAGCCTGAGGCACCAGGCCCACTGGAGGCCACAGTTCACCCAGTGGAAAGCGCAGGGTCAGCCACTTTTGACAAACTCAGTTTGGGGTAAACAAAATAAAGAATTCAAATTCATGTACAAGCTACTCACACACCCCTGGGACTATCTACCCACACAGCTTGGGTTTTGTGAAGGTTCTTTGATTAGGTATGGATGGAGAAGACTGACCTAGTCAGGCCACACCCTGTGATTACTGGAGGCTAAGCCCAGAAAGTGGCCTTCTTCCTCCTACTCTAGGCCCTGAGACCATACCTCCTGTGTCACTATTGTTCTCTACCTGCAAGTTCAACTCCATTTGATTATCAAACAATACTTGGAGTTGGAACAAGCTAGGCTTCAGGCAGTTGGGGCACACTGGATGTGAGGGTAGAAAGGCTATAGTGAATAGAGTCAAGGGCCATTGTTTTCTAGGTAAAGGGACTTAGGTTAAGGGTGTGCTGTTCCTAAGGGACAGGGCCTGGCTTAACGTGCCTGAGCCTAGGGATTCAAGAAGTAAACCTCTAGAAAATTCTGAATATACACACAGATAGAGAAAAATAGAGAAGATGGAGAGAGAGAGAGAGAGAGAGAGAGAGAGAGAGAGAGATTCATACACCAACCATGGCAAAACTATAGAGCTAATCAAAAGATATGTGGTTTCCAAGGGTTCTGAGGGAAGAGAGAAGAATTAGTGAGTGTAGCCTGGGGGCCGAAGGGAGTGTCAGGGCAGTAAACTGTCTCTGCAGCACACTGCAATGGCTGGTCCACAGCATTACATGTTTATCAAAACTCCCAGAACATACAGTGCAAAGACCAAATCATCAGGTAAACTACACACTTCAGTTAATATTAATGTGTCAATATTGACTCATCAATTGTAACAAATGTAGCACATGAAAGCAAGATGTAAATAATAAGGGAAGCAGGGGGGTGGGATTCTGTAAACCTAAAACTGCTCTAGAAGAGTCTGTTAATTGAAACAAACATTTAAAGCCAAACTTGGAAACAACCCAAGTCCTTCACTGAGTGACTAAAAAAACTATTACAGGAACACCGTGCACTACAGGTTGGATCTTAAGAATCTCTAAAATCCCATGGGTTGGAGGACTGATCCTCATTTTGTGACAGAACAGGGAAAAAGTGCAATCTTTCAAAGGCAGGGTGTCAGCCCGGTGTGGTGGCACATGTCTTTAATTCCAACACTTGGGAGGTGTTAGGGTCCGTGACTCGATGGGTCCCCTCCAGGTAACAAACACACAGGATTGGAGATGTAAAAATCAAGCAGAGTCTTTACTTTTCCAGCTAGCTGGGGCCGACCGGCTTCCCAAGACACACAGGTCTGGTCAGAACGATCGACTCCCATTCAGTTTCAGGTACAGATTATATAGGCCCACACAGTCATTACACAAAAAGCATTCCTCAGCAGACACTTTAATCAATCATCTTCTAAAAGCTATAGTTTCGGTTAAACATCTTTTCCAGGAAGGGTAGATCTGGTGTAAGCCTGGCGCAACCTCCCTCTTTTGTTCCTTATCGGTTATCTGGTATGTGCAAACAGGCCTACAGGACACATTGTAAATCAACTGAGTCAGGGGTCCAGGGTCCAGGAAGGAGGTTTACAGCACTTCAATTCTTAGCATTTCAACTAGGTTAATCATCCATGTGTGGTAGATACAATCAGGCAGAACAGGCAAGCTTAGCAAGTAAATCTAAATCAACGTTTTAAACAGAGTTTTCTATCAAAATGCAGAGTTCTTACAGCATTCATCAAGGTATTTCA
>NW_008353747.1:2149959-2151380 GCF_000622305.1 Nannospalax galili | reverse complement strand
TTTCCAATCTGTTCCCAGAGTCTGGGCTAGTCCTTGCAGAACTTTGCTAACGAAAGCTGGGCCGTTATCAGAACCTATGACTTCAGGGACTCCATACCTGGGAATTATTTCCTCAATTAGCTTTTTTGCTACTACCTGGCTAGTTTCATTTTTAGTGGGAAAGCCCTCTACCCATCCCGAGAAGGTATCCACCATTACTAACAAGTACTTGTAACCAAATTTACCTGGCTTTACCTCAGTGAAGTCTATCTCCTAATACCTTCCCGGTGCCCTCCCCCTCTCCCGGCTACCAGTTGGGTGGAGCTCCTTTGGGGCTGGTCTAAGTTTCGCACAGCTGTTGCAACTTCCCGTGATCAATCTTGCTGCTTTAGTCTGATGTGGGAAAACCAGCTGTGCATTTTGGAAAAGAGTAAGCAACTTCTTCCAACCTAAGTGGGTAGATCTGTGTAAATTAGTTAACATGTATTTCCCTAATATTTCTGGTAGAATCAACCTGCCTTCCTGGTCCCGGCTCCAACCTCCTTCCCCAGTCCTCCCCTCCGGTGCTCGCTTCTTTATCCACTCTAGATCCTGTGGAGAATAATCAGGTTTGGGGGGCAGAGTAGGCAGTTCTGGTATCGGTACCTCTAGGGCGGCTAGTACAACTGGATCTCCAGGACTGGAGAGGGCCACTCTTTTGGCTTCCGTGTCTGCAAGGTTGTTACCAATGGCCTCAGGAGTCTTCTTGACTTGGTGTCCAGGCACGTGTATGACTGCCACTGCCCTGGGTTTTTCTATAGCTCTCAATAGTCTCTGGACTTCCTGTAAGTTTTTTAGTTCTTTTCCTTCGGCAGATCGGAACCCTCTTTCTCGGTAGATGGCGCCGTGAACGTGCACCATACCAAAGGCGTATCTACTGTCCATGTAGATGTTAGCTCGCTTGCCTTTCGCCCTTTCTAAGGCCTCTGCGAGGGCAATGAGTTCTGCCTTTTGTGTGGAGGTGCCTGGGGGCAGGGCGGCACTCCAGATGATTTCCCCTTCTTGTGTTACTACCGCAGCCCCTGCTCTTCTGACTCCATCTCACACAAAGCTGCTGCCATCAGTGTACCAGTCCAGCTCACTGTTTGATAGTCTTGTGTCCTTTAGATCTGCCCGTATCTGGCAGATCTCAGAGAGGACATCTCTACAATCATGGGCCGGGGCAGACAGGTCCGGGTCCGGCAAGAGTGTGGCAGGATTCAAAGTCACTGGAGCTGAGAAGGTAATTCGAGGCAAGTCTAATAAAAGCCCCTGATAATGAGTGAGCCGGGCATTCGTCATCCATTTTCTGGGAGGGTGCCTGAGGATTCCTTCCACCGTATGTGGTGCTGTTACCTTCAGGTCCTGACCGAAAGTCAGTTTGTCAGCTTCCTTGACCAGCAGGGCGATAGCTGCCAAGATGC
>NW_008353747.1:2147724-2148485 GCF_000622305.1 Nannospalax galili | reverse complement strand
GACCAGGAAGGAGTGGGACACCTGATGCCTTCCCAAGTCCACCTTCCTATTGGTTGTCCAGGCACACCTCTTAGCTCCTGTAGCCCCTTGAACTATGCTTGTGAGTCCCGGTTTTAGAGGGCCACGGGCTTGAGTGAGAACTGAGTATTGTGCCCCTGTGTCTACCATGAAGCCGGTGGGAGTCCCCTCCACATATAGGGTTACCCAGGACTCAGGGAGAGGTACCAAGCCCCATCCCCATCAGTCTTGTCCCAAGTGTAGGGTCCGGATTGGCCCCCCCTTCCCTGTCTTTCTCCTCTTTGTGGACATTCTCTTTTCCAGTGCCCATATCTTTTGCGCAGGGCACATTGCTCCCGCCCCAGTTTGGTTGGGCAGGGCTCTGGCCTCCGGCGTGTCTCAGGACTCCCCTTCACTCTGGTCAAAAAGATTCTGGCTATCTCTTCCCTCTGCTTCTTGTTCTCCTTTCTTTGGAATTCTCTGTCTTCCTTCCTATTCCTACTTCTCACCTCCTGTTCTTCCTTCCTCAATCTCTCTTCTCTGTCTTCTGGAGATTCTCTAGTGTTGAATACCCTCTCTGCCTGCTGTAGCAGTTCCCTAATTGAGATCTCTCCCAGGTCATCCCGCTTGTAGAGCTTTCTCCTGATATCGGGAGCTGCTTGGTTAATAAAGGAGAAAACCACAGCTGACCTGTGTTCCTCTGCTTCTGGGTTTATAGGGGTATACTGCCTGTAAGCATCAAACAACCTTTCCAGATACACGGC
>NW_008353747.1:2119706-2145481 GCF_000622305.1 Nannospalax galili | reverse complement strand
TAACAAATACACGGGATTGGAGATGTAAAAATCAAGCAGAGTCTTTACTTTCCAGCTAGCTGGGGTCGACCGGCTTCCCAAGACATGCAAGTCTGGTCAGAACGATCGACCCCCGTTCAGTTTCAGGTACAGATTATATAGGCCCACATAGTCATTACACAAAAAGCATTCCTCAGCAGACACTTTGATCAAACATCTTCTAAAAGCTATAGTTTCGGTTAAACATCTTTTCCAGGAAGGCTAGATCTGGTGTAAGCCTGGTGCAACTTCCTTCTCTTTGTTCCTTATCGGTTATCTGGTATGTGCAAACAGGCCTACAGGACACATTGTAAATCAACTGAGTCAGGGGTCCAGGGTCCAGGAAGGAGGTTTACAGCACTTCAATTCTTAACATTTCAACTAGGTTAATCATCCATGTGTGGTAGATACAATCAGGCAGAATAGGCAAGCTAGCAAGTAAATCTAAATCAACGTTTTAAACAGAGTTTTCTATCAAAATGCAGAGCTCTTACAGCATTCATCAAGGTATTTTATTTTTTTTTGTCCCCAACAGGAGGCAGAGGCAGGTGGATCTCTGTGAGATCCTAGTCATTCTGATCTACATAGTGAGTTCTTGGGGCTACAGGGAGACCCTGCCTCAAAAAAAAAAAAAAAAAAAAGAGGCAGGGTGTCCTAGTTACGAGTTACTTTCTCTTGCTGTGATAAAACACCAACCAAAAATCAACTTGGGGAGGAAAGGGTTTATTGGCTTACAGTTCCAGTGCATAGTCCATCATTGAGGGAGGTCAGGCAGGAACCTGGAGGCAGGAACTGAAGCAGAAACCATTGAGGAACACTGCTTACTGGCTTACTTCCCCTGTCTTGCTCAGTTACCTTTCTTATACAGACCCACCTGCCTAGGGATGCACCATCCACAGTGAGCTGAGCCTTCCTACATTAATTACCAATAAAGAAAATCCCTCACAGACATGGCCACAAGGCAATCTGAGGAAAGCAATTGTTCAACTAAAGTTCTCTCTTCCTACGTATCTCTATTTTGTGTCAAGTAGACAAAAACCAACCAGCGCATGGGGCCTAGTGATAGGTTTAGGTCACTGTGGGTATTCTTTCAAAGGGGTTTGGGGACCCCAATCTCTTCTTGTCTTTTTTTCACACCCCGGCTATGATGTGAGGTATTTTTTTGTTGTTGTTGGTCTGCTACACACTCCCTGTTGTGATATGCTGTCACAACATAGGCTGGAGCAACACAGACAATCAACCATGGACTTCCTGTAAAACTGTGAGTCAAAACTGAAAACCTTTTCTTTTTATAAGTTGATTATCTGGGGTATTTTTTACAGGCATGGAAAGCTGAATATACCAAGGATACTACTCAGCACTAAAAATGAATAAACCATTCAGAGAGAGAGAGAGAGAAAGGCGACACCCTAGATAAATCACTTGAAGTTTCTATGATTCCCAGTGAAACCTCAGTCCAGCCCACCTTGCTGCTTCATTCTTTTCCAATATAACAAGATAGGAGCTAAATTGTGTAGCCTCTCTTGCCTTCTTGGGAGGAGTAAGCTATCTACAGACCCAGCTCATTGGTAGCCTGACAAACAGACACTGGGGTCCTTCCTCCAGCCTGGCTCAGCCAGCCCTGCTCTGCAGACCAGGAACTCAAGCTCCAGCTGAAGCAGCTACCTTCCCTGCACTGGAAGGCTGCCTCCTCCCCTTCCTCTCCTGCCCAGTTCTCTGCCTGTTCTCCTGGTGTGTCCATATTTCACCAGGCATGCACTACCCTTTTAAAAAGGAAAAAAAAAAAGTCATTTTGCTCTGAACTAACAGAGTCAGGCCTCATTGTTTCCAATATTACCAAGCAATTTCTGAGCTAGGAGAGTGTTGAATTGGAGCAGGAAGATGGGCAATTGGGCAGGGTCAGCTGACATGGTGGAGCATAGTGGGTAGTTGCTCCCGGGAAGTAAGAGGGAGGGTTCAGTTTAGATTTCAGAAAAAAAAAAAAAAGATTCTGGGGTCTGGAGAGGTACAAACAATGGAGGCATCCTAATATTTTTCTGTCTCCGCAGGTCCTACCCATTGTATTCACACAGGATGAAATTTATATATTTATTTATACTACACTTGATCTTAGCCAAAAGGCCGAGAACCAAGAAGTGAGTTCCAGGACAGCTGGGGCTACAGGGAGACCCTGTCTCAAAAAGACAAAAAATAAAATATTTTTAAAAGGTGGAATGAATCAACTCTGTAAGTTGTCTTTGACTTCTACACGTGCACCATGGCATATCTCCATGTGCACACACACACCATGCATATACACACAATAATAATAAATTTTTTTTTTTGTCTTTTTGAGACAGGGTCTCCCTGTAGCCCCAGCTGTCCTGGAACTCACTATGTAGACCAGGCTGGCCTCGAACTCACAAAGATCCACTTGCCTCTGCCTTCCAAGTGCTGGGATTAAAAGCGTGCGCCACCATACCTGGCCTATTTTTTTTGTTTCATTTTGGTTTTTGGTTTTTTTGTTTGTTTGTTTTTCTTTCTTTTTTGTTTTTTGTTTGTTTGTTTGTTTTTCTTTTTGAGAAAGAGTCTCCCTGTAGCCCCAGCTTTCCTGGAACTCACTATGTAGACCAGGCTGACCTTGAATGCACAGAGATCCACCTGCCTCTGCCTCCCGAGTGCTGGGATTAAAGGTGTGCACCACCACCACACCCAGCTATATATATTTATTTATTAAGACAGGGTCTCACTATGTAACCCAGGCTGGCCTTGAACACATGATCCTCCTCCTTCAACTTCTCAAGTTCTGAGGTTACAGGTGTGTACCTGGCTCCAAGAGAAATGTCCTCACCAGCTGACAAATTCTCTTTTAAATAATTCCAACATGATTTAATAGCTTCACCCATTTTCTACAGCAGAGATTCCACAAAGAAAATCTGAAGTTCTCTAAGACCAAGAAGACCTCGCCCAGGCTCTGCCTGCCAGAGGACTGCCAAGCATCCTTCAAGGTAGTGTCCCTGGGTTCCTCTCTTAGGGACCCTACATCCCAACAGAAAGGCAATTAATTGCAAACCACCCCCCACCCTGGCTACCTAGATAGTTGTACCCTGGCTACCAATTTAGCACCTTTCATATCCAGTCAGCTTCTAGGTTATATGACCTAGATGCAGCTTTCAGTTCTACAAGTCAATATCCTACTGCTCTTCTATAGCCTGGGTATGAGTGGGGACTGTATTTATCTATCTTTAGTTCTCAGTCCCTAACTCTTCACACAGTAGGATCTCAGCATGTGTTACATGAACAGAACACACTGGTGGCTAATAATTCTGGAAACAGTGTTGATTGGCTTGCACCTTAAATTATCTAAAGGGACACTGAAGAGCTCTCAGAGGAAAGAACTTCACGCATGGTCCTTGGAATCGAGCAGTCTGACAGAGTTCTGTGATGATGGAGATGACATATCTGCACCACCCAGGACGAAGCCACTAAGTGCTTGGGCTATTGGGCACTTGACATGCAGTCACTATGCTTGAAGAATTGAATTTTAAATTTTAATTAATTTCAAGTTACATAATCACATGTGCCTGGAAGGGACCAAATTAGACAGCATAGCTCTCTAAATAGGTATCTCTGGAGATGGGGCTACAGATTTATAAATAAAATAACATAAAACTCTTGCTAAATACTATACAATAAAGTATAATAATTAAAAGCATAGGCTCTCTAGTCGTGCTGTCCTGCATTCAAATTCCCAGATCTCTAGTTACCAGCATTCTTACCTGAAGAGCAAGAATAATATTTGCCACATGGGATTCCTGTGCAGTTCAGATGGGTTAATACATTATAACAGTGCCTGGTACATACTAAACATTCAAAAAATAATAATGATTGATGGCTGAAAAGATGACTGCATAGGTAAGAACGCTGCACAAGCATGAAGACCTGAGTTTGAATCCCAACGCCTACATAAAGAGCTGGATGTGGCTGCACACACCTGTGATCCCAGCACACTCAGGGGCAGAGACAAGAGAATCACTGGGGTTGGCTGGCTGCCACCCTAGCCATAGGTTCAGTGAGAGACCCTGCCTCAAGAGAATAAGACAGAGAGGGATAATAGTAGGACACCTGACATCCTTAGCCTCCGCACATCAAAAGAATCATGCACCCGCTCATACACCACACATACACACACAAACATATACACATTGGTTGAATCTGAATGTATGTGCATGTACAAAAGACTGTTTTCACTTGAGTCATGTGTTGCTTCATGACAAGACTATGTCTTGAGAAATGTGTCACTGGGCAGTTGTTGCACAAACATCAAAGAATGCACTTACACAAACTTAGATGGTGTCGCCTACTATACACCCAGATCTGTGGTACACACTGCTATATATGTGGTCTATCACTAATGGAGATGTCATTAGGCAGCAGGCAACTGTGTTTAGTCTGAGCATTTACTAAGTGATGAGTAATATGCTAAGAATTTGACACATGGCCCTAAGAGCAAAGTATTATTAACAACATATTAAAGGGAAGAAACTGAGGCTAAAGGTGACAATTGAGCCTGACTACCTGATACTAGAACCTCTTCTCAGTCTGTTTCCTCATGATAAAACATGCACTAGCATAGAATCTGCATCATGAGTGTGCTTAGTAGAGAGATTCCCATCGAGGGCTTAGTAGAGAGATTCCCATCGAGGGCCAATTCGCCATGCCAGGGGACAGTTAGCAATGTCTAGAGACATCATGGGTGTCACCACCAGGGCTGATGTCCCTGATATCTAGTGGGTAGAGGTCAGGGATGAGTTGAACATCCTATCATGCAGAGGACAGCCCCACAGTGAAGGACTATCCAATGCCAATGGCTGAGAATGAGAACACCTGGCCTGAAGCCTCCTGGGTAGTGCTCTTGAGTAGTGATGATGGCGATGGTGAGGCATTCTTCCTTCAGTGCCCAGGGCAGCAGGCTGTGGGAGACAGGAAGTACAGGGAAAGGATTCAGTTCTTCATACTTCAGACAGTCACTTCCTGCCATGTGAAAGGGCTGTGTGGAGGAGTGAGCCTGAAGGACAGAGTCCCCACTCTGTAGATACATGGATGAAATCACTGTGATGCAACCCTAAGGAAGAGTGGGGTTGGGAAAATGGCTCAGTGGGTGATGGTGTTTGCTGTGAAAGCCTGGACCTGAGTTCAAATCTCCAGCACCCATACAAAAGGCTGGGTATGGTCATGCACCTGTAACCCCAGTGGGGAGGAGAGGATTGAGACAGGAGGATGACTGGGGCTTGCTGGCTGCCAGCCTAACCTTAGGTTTAGTGAGAGATCCTGTCTCAAGGGGATAGAGTGGGGAGTAACAGAGCAGGACACCCAACATCTTTCTCTGGCCTCCAGACATGGGCACAGACACATGCATTCCCACACAGGTACATGTAACAACACATGTTACACACACACGTATACAGACAGACATACACACACGTACACAAACACACATAAAGAAAAAAAAGACGTAGAATTGCTCTACCCTTCTCCCTTATTTCTTAAGTATAAGGCACAAAAGCAAAAAAAAAAAAAGGAGGCCCAGAAGCACAGACAAATGAATCGGAAGCAGGAGTTCCTATGGAAGCCAGTCACTCCTGCACCCCAACTTTATATGCACTACAATGACTGGCATACCCTTCTCTATAAAATGTTTAGAATTGGGGCTGTAGAGATGGCTCGGTGGTTAAGAGTGCTGGTTGATCCTGCAGAGGACCTGGGTCTAGTTCCTAATACCTACCTGATAGCTAACAACCATCTGTAACTCTAGTTCCAGGGGATTCAATGGCCTCTTCTAGCCTCCAAGGACCCTGCACACACATGGTGCACATGCAGGCAAAAGCTCATAAAAATAACAAAATAAAATTTTCTAAATGTTTAAAGTCTATGTTCCATTTGATTGAAAGGTGTCCAACTAGGTTGACATGTCAACCAAAACCATCCACATCACAACTGTTTACTGAGCACTGTGTGCCATGTGCTGTACAGAGGACAAAATCTCATTTAGCTTCATAACGATTTACCTCCCTAACTGGCTAACTGTGTTAGCCCCAGATTCCCAGACTCTAGAACAACAGCTCTCAGCACAGGCTGAACTTCCTCTCTTGGAATCAGACAAGAGGCTGGCAATGAGTGATCTGGGTCCAAGCCTTGCTCTGTACCTCCACACAGTGCACCTGCCCTGGCCATACATCTCTATCCTGCCTCTGACCCAATGCAGAAACCATAAGATCTTCCAGGCTCTTGCAAGTACCTGGCATTCAGTTGGTACTCAACAATTTTTAAAATTTTATTTATTATGTATATGTGGTATGGGAAAGGAAATGTGGCACGTGGAGGTCAGAAAACAAGTCTGAGGAGTTTATTCTCTCCTTCTACCTTTATATGGGTTCCAGGGATCAAACTGAGGTCATCAGGCTTTGCACAAGCACTTTTACCTGCTGAGCCATCTTGCCAGCCCCAACAAATGCTTTTTGAAATGGGCTGAAATAGAAAGACTGGGTCCTTGGTCACTGCATTTATTCAAGCCCTGTGCTGAGCACTCACAGCTGAGTTAAGACAGCAAGAGAAAACAAGAAGACACAGATGAAGGGTGAGGTCAGGACGGGTTAGTCTGACCAGAGTCTATGAAGCAAGACAGAATGTTTGGGGTGGACAAATAATTCAGGCCTAGGCAACAGGAGTCTGAGAACATCCTGTAGATGGGGGGCTGTGTCAGCTGCTTCAAGGGGGATTTGCAAGGGAATTATTTATGGTGGTAACAAGCGAGCACTCATTTAGCTTATATCCCACATTATACAAACGCGCACTGAGCACTGCAAGTTAAGGCCCTAATGCCACTCTAAATTAAATTCATCAGTGTCTTAATTAAGATCTATATTTAGTTCTTAATTAAAGGGGAAAGAAAAATCCACGATGTTGCATAGCAGAGATTTGTAATGGAGATAAATCATCTTTCTGCCAGTATACTGGGCACATGCCCGCCCACTCTGGAGACTCAGCCCCCTGCCAGAGCTGTCAACCCTTCTATCTCCCTCCCGCCCTTTCCTCCCTCCCTTCCTTCCTTCTTCCCTTCCTTCTTTCATTTCTTCTTTCATTAGTTCCCTATTTCATAAATATCTATATCTTCTTATTGAGAACCTACCATGTGCCCCATACTGAGCTTCAATTCTGGGACATAGCAAGGAATAAAATAGGCAGACTACTCTCAAGGTGTGACGGTTCAGAGAAGAATGTCAGTGGGTACACACACGTCTCAGATTAGAGATATCTTGGGTTCCCCCATCAATAGCATCCTGGAATCCAGTCCTAGGCTGGACCATGGCATGAAGGTGGTAAGGAAGTGGCAGAACTCTGTCCTATACACTGGTGGGCAATGACTCAGCCTGACACCTTGGACAAGTCCTCCCACCTCTTGGTGTGTCATGCAAGTATCTCTTAAACAAAAATACACAGCATCATAGCCTGGACAGATTCACTGCCAGAGCCATCAAGAGATACATGTTCATGCCCAGCTGCACCCAGCTCTGTGCCCTTGGGCATGCCATTCTGCCTCTTAAAGTTTCTTATCCCTTTCCCACCCAAAAGAGACCTCTTTGCTTTCCAGATCTCAAGGCCCACAGAGAGGATAAGATGAGGCAGTGTCTGAGACTGTGTAAGTAGTCCCATGCTAAACACATGGATGCATTCATTTTTATGGTGACCTCAGGGCACTGCAGTCAAAATCACCAAAGTTGTAGAGATAAACACTTTTGAAGTGACTTAAAGGAATCTTAAGATGGAATATTGACAGACTGCCTGCAAAGCAGAGGCTTTGGAAGTCGCACTTTTGCAGTTTAGGTTTTGAAGGGAGGCTGTGAGATCGAGTTCTCAGGTGGGCATTGTAAGGAACCATTTAGACTGTATTTTCATGTCTGTGTGCACAGTTGTGAGGCTAGTTTCCTGAGTGAGACTGGGAGGGGTTAGAAAGTGATCTCTGATGGCTTCATCCTACCAGTCAGACCAAAGACTGAAGGTGGCCAGGTGTGTCCTCCGGCAAGTTCGGAAGTAGATGCACTGTAAGACCAACTTTCCAGACCCCCATTCCACTCCAGTTCCATCCCCCAAAGAAGAGGGTGAAGGTTAATAGTCAGGAGGCTAAAGTAGGTGCTTATGAGTGTAGGATTCTCTGGCATCACATCGTATGGAGCCTCCGCTTGGATGGCTCCACCACCAGTGATGTAGAAAGGTGGTCATGGCCATAAAGACCTTGACAGACCACCCCAGTCTGAGTTCTGAGAAAGACAAGCACTTGGCCAAGTAAGCACAGTCAGCCTAAGATAAGATCTTCAATCCATATCTGCTTTGTGCCAAGAATGCTATCTCAGGGGACACATATGTGAGTGACAGGGCTCCTATCACCCACATATCTGAGAGGGGAGGAGACCAAGACAAAGTTGGAGCAGCAATCTTGACATGGGAAGAAGGCCTGTGTTCATTTTCAGTACAAGCCTAGAGTACGGTCCCCATTTTAACCTTCTAAGAGAATGCTCATCTCCCTGTCAAACCTGAGCTCTGGGGAGTGCTAGGCCCCTCTCAATCTGAAGTATAGAATTCACTGGGAAAGGGCAGGGGGCTACTGAAATCATCACCATGTTGTGTCATCCACAGGGTGGTTGGCAGAGAAAGAAAGATAGAAGGAGGGGAAGAAGGAAGAAGAGAGGGAGGGGGGAGAAAAGAGGAAGAATAGAAAAGAAAAAGAATAGGGAATAGAGGAGGGAAAAGCCAAAAAGGAAAAGAAGAAATGAAAAGCAAAGAAAGAGAAAAAAACAGTAGGCTTCACCAGGGCAAGAGCTTGGTCTGGGTGTTAGTGATGTATTAACTGATACACTCTTTAACAGAGACAGAAGTAACCAGGTGGGACCTTTAGCCCCAGCACTCGGGAGCGATAGCAGCCAGCCTTGTGTACATAGTGAGTTCCAGGCCAGTCAAGTCTGCATAGTAAGACCCTGTCTCAGAAAAGGTGGGGAGCAGAAGTACACCCCAGTTGGGAAAACAGATTTCACACGGTACATCAAGCAGAAAGCAAGAGGAGTTAGGAAGCAGTCGTTTCTGCGCTCTGGGAGGGAAACCAGCCACCCCCATCCCTCACCCCCCGCAGTCCGCTGCTCCTCTCAGTCCCTGGACCAGCCTCCCAAACACGTTCACAAGCGCAGGATGCGCACCCCGGACAGCAGGGGCGAAGGGGAGACTACCGCGAGCTCCGCCTCCTCTGCACCGGACCAGGGATGACCAAGCGCCGCCTTCCCAGCACCGGGGCTGGAGACTTGCGGCGTGAGAAGCGGAGCTGGTTCCTACTGACCCGTAGCGATCGCGGTGCTGAGAGGCCGAAAGTTAACTTGGCACGATCGGCGCATCAAAGAGGCGCAGCTGTGGCTCGTGGAGCCGGCGTCTCTTTCTTCTGGAAGCTCCCTTCTCCCCGATTAATCAGCGGCTACAGAGCGGCGCTTTGATCCCCGAAATCAAACCCTCCGTCTGACGGGTGACTTGATGTTATGCTAATCCGAGCTGATTGAGCTGAGATAATTACACTTCATCCAGGTTTCCTGGGAGTTCCGAATAAATATTGATGCACATCTGTCCCCCCGCTCAGGTGTAACCCGGAACTTTGTGCTGGCAACAGTTTCGGCCCGTGGGGGAGTGCTCACTGCCGCCTCCGCCCGCCTTCGCCGCCTCCAGCTCTCGTCGGGGCTCATCCACCTTCACAGCACAGGACCAGAGAGGTGCAGCATATGTACCCAGCTAAAGAACTTTCCGGGGACCTAGGTTAGAGTCCCTGTGCCATCATATAGGCTGTGTGGTCTTGGACATGCTTAACTTCTGTGGGCCCAGCTTAGAACCTAGGCGCCTATATAGATTTCCAAAGAAGATTAAGGATGCGCCAGGGGTGCACGGGCTTAGTGACAGCTTCACAGGGCCCCCCTCTCAAAGACTGGCCTCTGAGAGCAAGGCGCCGCTACCAGCGGCCATACCCTCCAACATGCACTTCAAGGCTGCAAGCTCAGATGGTATAGAAATGAATAATAAAGAGGGTTTCCGTGGCTCTGCTCCTCCCCGCGGGCTAATTAGGTCGTGTTTGTAAAGCACTTGGAAGACAAAACGCGCCCCAAGTGTTAATTATCATTAGCCCAGTCCCAACACGCTTCCTGAACAGAGCGGGGGAAACAAGGACTGTCCAGGTTGCCAGCTGGCACTGCAATGGTTGGGGCTGGGGACACAACCAAAGGGCGTTGCCCACTCGTCTTGGTTTGCAACCCCTTTCCCAGGCCCTCTGACTAGGAGGGGAAGCTGAGGAGCCAGTTGCAAGACACTTACTGCAGCAGCTTCCAGCCTGCGGCAGGTGAGGAGGAGCCCAGAGTAGTAGTTCTGTAGTGACTGAAGTGGCCTCCTGGTACCCTAGGGCATGGCCCTAAGAAGGGTGTTTACTGAATCTTCCATGGTTTTCCCTGGCTGCCCCCCACCAACCACAGTCCCCATTGACCAAACACTCTGTTGCACAATCCAGATCTTCTGTAGAGCCCAGGGACCAAGGCTGGAGGACCAGGAGGAACCAAATGGTTATGGGTGTCTGGTGAATCCTGGCCTGGCCCCCAGAGATTTCCCTGGAAGTTGCAAAGCCAAGACTGAACAATACAGATTATATTCCCTTCTCCTGCCTTTATCAGGAATAATGATAGCACAGCCCAGATGGCACAAGCAAGGGTCCTCCCACCACCCAGTCAGCTGGAGCAGAGCCAAAGATCTCTAGCTCCACCTCTGGTACTGGGCCCTATACCTAGCTGCTCTCTTGGACACACAGCAGCAATTCTTGGAACTCTGTCCAATGACAGATAATAATGAGCTACATGCAGAGGCCCTTAGGATGAACCAGTTGTACATATCGACATGATCTGGGTAACTAACCAAAAAGGGGGGCTGGAGAGACGGTTCAGCAGTTAAGAGCGCTGGCTGCTCTTACAGAGGACCCAGGTTCAGTTTCCAGCACCCACATGGTGGCTAACAGCCATCTGTGACTCCAGTTCAAGGAAATTCAATGCCCTCTTCTGGCCTCTGAGGGCACTGCATACACATGGTATACTTATATATATGCAGGCAAAACACTCATACACGTAAAATAAAATAAATAAATCCAAATAAAAAAATAAAAATAATTCCAAAACATTTTTTATTTTTTTAAATAAATAATTTGAAAATTTCATACAAGCATATAAGGTGTTTTGAGCAAACCCATGCCCACTCCCTCTCCTCCAACCCAAAACATTTTTTTAATAAAAGAACTAACCAAGGACCAAGGCTCAAAGCCAGGAGGAGTGTGCCCAAGGAAACACTGGCTAGAGGAGTGCAGGGCAGGCATGCTGTGTCCCTACCCTCTGCAATACCTTCAAGTCCACCTCCTAAAGTGCTACAATTGTATTTCATTATGAGCATACGATTGTTGTGCATGCTGCTATTTACCACTACTTTCCCACAGTTGAGTTTATCCACCAACAAGCATTTTTTGGTGGCTAGGTTTGAGTATCCAGACACCTTCCTTGGAAACATAAGAAAACAAGCCCTCAAGTGGGGCAGGGAGAGGATAATCCCCACCCTTGGGAGAAATGGTAACATCTACAACAGAGTTGAACCTCACCTGCCCCTTTCAGCCCTGTAATCCTATAATGACGTCCAATAACAACATTTGTTGAGCCTCAAGCAGTGGTAAAAAGGAGAAGCAAGCAGCCAGAGGTCTGTGAGGAAGAAAAAGAGGAAAGGAAGCCAAATTCGAGAGATTCCCTGACACCAGGCTTCTCAGACTTTCATGTGCATGAGGAATCACCCAGACAGTCCTTGGAATCTTCTTTAAATGTCCCCTTCACACACACACACACACACACACACACACACGCACGCACGCACACCAGGCAATTCAGATCAAGGGTCTCCTTTAGCCACTCTTTGAGATCCAGGCGCTGAGCACTATACAAAGATACCCTCCCCCAGAGGTCAGCCACACATAAATGCAAGAGTTGAGAAGATTTGTTCAAGCAGAAAGCTAGTATGGCCCAGGAAGACAGAGCCATCTTAAAGGCCTGGTCTGGTCATTGGGAAGCACTTGGCCCTCACCATAGGAGTGCCTCAGTTTCTGGGTTGGGTTGGAGAGAGGCTAAGGAGACTGAGACCTACCACAGAGGCTGAGGCCTATCATAGGAGCTAAAGAGTACCTCAGGGGCTAAGGTCTACAATGGGGGCTGTGCTATACCACAGGGGCCATGATCTACCACAGAGGCTGAAGCCTACCTCAGGGGCTGAAGCCTGCCTGCAGTAATCCATCCTTCTCTTCTGTGGGGAGAGCCTGAGGGCAGCGCTGGCCTGAGGATAGCTCTCACACAGTTTTCCTCTGAGGATCACTGTAGGGAGAACAGAAGGCAGTGTGCCCAGACCCAGAAGATACCACCTGTTATCAGGTCAACAGGCAGATAGGTATGATGCCTGTCAAGAGCTCTGGTGCACATGACAGGATGGCCTTATCCACTAGTCATGGAAGGCTCAGGGCCTGAGTCTCTGAAGATGTTTTAATTTCTTTTAAAAAGAAAAAGAAAATAAATGACCTTTAAAAGAGAACAGAATGTCTTACTATATATGAATCCACCATCTGTATACCAAAAAAGGGTGGGTTTTTTTTTCCTTTTTTTTTTTTTAATGGAGAAAGACACCCATGAAAGTAAAATCACCTAAAGTGTCACAAAAATCATGATGTGAGGCTGGCAAAAAGGCTCGCAGGCAAAGGTACCTACCTGCTAACAAGCCTGACAGCCTGAGTTGGACTCCCAGTTCCCACATGGTGAAGGAGAGAACTAACTCCCTCGAGTTGTCATCTGACCTCTACATGCATGTCTGTGTCCCAAACTGCCTGCTTCCTCCAAGGGGTGGGGCCTGCTGCAGAGAATTGACTGGGACAGAAGCCTCTAGCCAGGAATGTGAATGCGTGGTGGCGGGTCATCGTCTCACCCGCATGGATGAGAGAGGGGGCATTTACCAACCTGGGGCAAGACTGCGGGCCCAAGATGCATGGACAAAAGTTAATGGAGACTGTGGGCAGGCACAGAAGCGATCTGGAACTGTGTGCAGAGGTGGGTGCCCAGTGTGCATTTCTATGTAAGTTTCCCCATTTACCCCCTCCCTACCCAAGGGCATAAACCACAATAAATTCACATAAAAATATATTATATGGTTTGTCTGATCGCACAAGAGACCCCGAGAGAACTCTGGCGACAAGGCCCTGGCACATGTGCATGTATGTACATGCATGGGCATGCATACACTAAGTCAATAAATAAGTCATAATGCAGCCAGAGAAGGAGGATGGTAAATGAGAGACTTGCCCTGGAGACGAGGAAGCTTCCTGTAGAAGGATGTGACTTCCCGTGACAGCCAGAACCTGCAGTCCACCTGACCCTCACTGGCAATGCCCAGGGTAGGTAGACAGAGGCAGTGGCTCAGTGGGCCTACAGTTGTCATGGTGGTTATGACTGACACCGAGTCAGCCAGCCACAGCAACAGTCTCTAAGGCTGGGCTCAAAATCAGAAAGAGGAAGAAAGAGGACTGGACAAAGGAGAGGGAGGATCCCCCAGCCCTCAGTGTCTTTAAATAGGAACAGATGGATGCAAATGAGATCCAGGTGAGCACATTTACTTTCTAGTCAATGCCTCGCTTCCTTTTTTATCTTGAGTTGGATACTTCACTCTCTTTCACAAGTGGGGAGAGGGAGAAGGGAAAGAGGGAAAAGTAGCGGTCTAGACTGTCCATTTTCCCCAGGGCTCACTCTCTTCTTCTGCCCTGCAGTCTCCTGGGCATCTCCCCAATACCCTGTAAGACCCTAAACTCTGTGTGTAGTGAGCAAGCAGTCCTACCTGTAGGGAGAGGCCATGTTCACTAATCCAGAAATTAAAACGCCTGGAGAAAACAGGCTAATCAAATTATACATTCCTGAGAACCATTTATAAGCCAGTACATTCTTTAATCTTAATTAGAAATCTGAGCAGCTCCCACCGTCTCTGTAATCAACATTTAAACAGCACTGACCCCCATGGTGCTAACCTTGAGAGCCACACACAGGTCTGCAATGAGAAGAGAGCCAGGGGCTGCCTTCTCACTGAAAATCGGGTGCTCATAGGACTGTGGGCAAGGATGAATCACTCAGAGCTCCTTGACACTCTGGGTCCTCCTCTCTTCAACAGAACACAAATGCATACAGTCACCTATCTGATCTGCCCACCTACCACCCAACACCCACAACTCATGAGCAGGTGTAGAGGCCTGTATCACTCACCTAACATCTAGAACCATTTTCTAACCAGCCAATAACGTTTCTACAAAGTATTTCCAGTCATATTGATGAATATACAACTCCTGCAAGGTCCTTAGAGCCTTCCAGATAAATCCAAAACCTGCCTCCCCAGGATAGTTCTCAGGTTTTATGGTCCTGCCCCTACCTAACTTTTGGTCCCACTCCTCCAGGGTCCTGAACTGCTGCCGTCCCCTTTAATTTTCTGAACCTCTACATGTAAGCATGCCTTCACCTAGGAATGTTCCCTCTGGGTTTAACAACCTGGTCAGCTCTTTCTCGGACCTTACAACCCCTCAAAGAAGAGTTAAGCCCTTCAAGGAAGTTTTAAACTTTTTTCCTTTCCTTCTGAAGGTTCAATAAACTCAGTGTGTGGGGAGAAAAACTGACAATAGATTAACAGAGGGGGAAAGCTCACAAATTTACCAACAGACAGAAAGTGTATAACATTTTGTAACATACAGAAAGTAAGACTCAAAGGAGGACTGGATAGTCGAAACTTACATGCTGTACAGAAAGAAATGTGGGGCTTCTGGAAGGAGAGAGACAGAGTTTACTGGGAGAAAAACTCACTAAATCAGCTTACTATGTAAAGTCTGCCAGGTAGCCATAACCTGGTCATCTCTGTCTAGCCCAGTTGTCAGACCACAGGCTATCCTGTCTGCAAAAAGATCTTCCCTCTGCAGATACCAGAAGAAAAGCCCTACCCAATCTTCTTTTTACCAGATGAAATGTCATTTTACAAAAGGACCACTTTGCAAAGCCATTCTTATACCTACAGTGCCTCTAAAGAGCCTTCTAGAAATATACTAGCAAAATCGATTTGGGGGTGGCCAATTTTGGTCTCCCTTAGTCCACACAAACATTTGTTTGGGAGGGTTCAGGGACATATGATTTACAAGAGCCCAAACTAGAAATGATCTAAATATCCACTGACTGACAACTATCCCAACATACCATAGTAAACCTATGCAGTGGAATGCAATCCACAGAGAGCAGCAGCAAACAGCTGGACTTGTAGCCAGAGTGACCTCCAACAACATTACACTGAGACAAGAAACCAGACACACAAGGCTGTGGCACATAGGATTCCATTTACATGAGATATCTAGAAAAGGGCTTGGGGCAGGTCAGTGGTTGCCCTGGCTGAGCACAATGAACAGCATATGGGCCTGAAGGAATTTTGCAATGGTAATAGGAATAGGACCCTAAAACTGGACTTCACAATGGGATAAAGTCACTAAAAGTCATTCAACTGTACTCTTACAGTGGGTGAACTTTATGATATGAATAAAATGAACAGTAAAGCTGTTCATCAGGAAAACTAATTGATGCACGATAAAGGGGTAAATAGATGGACTGGTAATGAAACAAGACTTCAGTGGGAACAGTAAGATCTAGGTGGTGGGTTGAATGGACACTGAAATTTTATTTCCACTTTTCTGTATGCTTAGATCATTTAATAATAAAATGTTGGGGAAAGAGGGTCTTTCTAAGGCTTCGGCTGTCTGAAGCCCTTCTCCCTGGCTCTCCCCCAAAGCCACACACCACCCTTGGGAAGAGCCCATTGCTTGCTGCTCTTTGCAAAGTTTGCTTGCTTTAAAGAAGGCTCTGTTCCTGTAAGGTCATCCTTCTTCGTCTTGTTTGGGGTCCCTGGAGGAACCCTATTACTTACGCAAAGATGAGACTGGAGGAACTCATTGTTGAAGGGATCAAAATATACCAAAATGTGTGCTTTGGGTTCTGCTCATTTCCTTATTTGCTGCACTTCGTATTTTTTAAGGCAGTTTAGCAAAATTGGCCTCACCTGTTGACTGCTGGGCAGAACACCAACTTATTTTTTATTTTTTTTTTATTTTATGTGTCTGAGTGTATTGCCTACATGTATGTAAGTGCACCCATGTCATGCAATGCCCAGGGAGGCCAGAAGAGGGCATCAGATCACCTAGAACTGGAGTTATGAACGGTTGTTAGCTGCCATGTGGGTGCTGGGAATCAAACCTAGGTCATCTGCAAGAGCAACCAGTGCTCTTAACCACTGAGCCATCTCTCCAGCCCAACCCCAACTTATTTTACAAGCTCAAAGCCTCTGGGGAAGAAAGAAGTAAATGACCAACCTCTGCACCCTAGAACTCAAAATCAGGGCAACCTGCTGCTAGACTAAGCACCTACTAAACACAGGCCTATAAAACCAAACTGTCTTGAGAAAGGAGGAGTTCGAGAGACCTGAAAAAGTGGTCACTGGAAAAAGAGCTGTTTTCATGGAAGAGGACTGATTTGGACAAACGCCGAGCCATATGCACTATGTATTAGTCTCTCCAGACCCAGAGAACCCTGGACAGCTCTTGTACTATTGGTGATAATGGCTCAGCATGTGAGTTAGATCCATAAGTGCTGAAGGCTAGCAGCCTTTTGGGGCCCACTGTGGTCTGGCAGGGACCTTGGGTGAAAGAACAGGAATCTAGGCTATGAAAAGTCACAGCAAGTCATCACAATACTAAGTCATGCTGCAGCTGGCTCTGTCCTTAGTGTCTAGAAGAGGGCATTTGGAGTAAGCATGCCTCCATGATCAACAAGCAGTCCAAAGAGAGGCTCAAGACTGAGTTAAAGAGTAACATGGGCTCTTGGGCAACCACATGTTGAAATGGAAATTTATTTGTGCTCGAAGCTGCTCAGATCCTCTGTGCTTTCTCCTTTATCTGTCCCACTGGAAAAGAAGGTCTGTGAAGGCAGAGACTGCATGGTGTTCATGGTACATAGTAGGTGTCAGTGTAGGGACCAGGAGTTTGGCTCTGTGGCCCTGGCTCTGATGCCACTTTACTGTATGGCATGAAGCAAGTCCCTGAGCCTGAGTTTTTTCTGACCTATGCCAGTCACACCAAGAGGGAACAGAGTACTTGAAAAGACTAGGAGCTTCTTAAAGAGAGTGGGAACTGATGATAGAGCAGGCAGACTAGCCTAAGGAGCAGGTTCTGATGAACCCCAAGTTCATATGTTCACTTACTCATCCTACAGTATGCAGTTGTCCAAGATCTAAGGACAGAGATATGTCTATGACAGCCAAGCTTGTGAGAATGTCCCAGTCTGGAATACAACATGGTCTTGCCAGGGGAGCAAAAGGTACTATATGGGCTCAGCATCTGCAAAAGCATAGCAAGATGTTCAGAGCACAACGGAGAAGCCTGGCAGGCCTAGAGTGCTAGAGGGCAGAAGGAGGGTGAGAAATCCAAGCCCTACTGAAAAGATAGGCAAGGGTTAACACAGTGGGGTCCTCACTGGCTGTGATAAGGAGCTTAGGCCTCAGTCAGTGGAAATCAGGGGAGTCAGGTTTATAGGATAGCATTAGAGGCCACATGATAATGTCCCACTGCAGAAGGGAGGGAGGGAGGTCCCCCAGTGACCATTCCTGAAAGCCACTCTCAACCCTCAGACTCTGACTTTGAGTGGCAGTTCTCACTTGGGATGTCCTGTTAAGTTCAACTCACTACTGAAGCCTTACTTTGTGCAACACATTCCCCAGACCTTGATCTTGATGTACTGAGATGCCATTTTCTCCTTTCCTGCCCCTCAGGCCACTTCCTACTTACCCCCTCAATGCCTCTTTTTTCCCCTGAGGTGCACATGTGTGCTTTCTCATCAATATATTCAACTATGTTCTTGCAACCCTTCCATTCCCTTTTCCTCTCCCTACCCTTCTCCTCCTCCATCTCTCTCCCTCTCTTCTTGTGCAACAATGGCTCTCACATCTACATCCCCAGACTCTCTCACCTCCCAAGTCACTTCTAGCCTCCCTCTTTGAGGCTGGATCCTTTCTGGTTCTCCTACAACAGCTCGGACCTCAGAAGACTGACACCAAAGTCGTCATCTCTCCCCACCAGCTTCTGAGAACACTGTCTTCATCTCTCCTAGAGCAACGCTTGATACCCGGAGTTTTTCATTTCACCTTACTCTCCTTGTTCCTCCCTTGCCTCCTCCTCTAGACAAGTTTCAGGATTCTTTAAATTCCAATGCCTCCTCCCCCTGTCTGTCCAATAAAGTTCAAGGTCAGCTTGGTATCCAAAGCCCCAACGGCTGGTGTCAGGCCTCCTTCAGCCTTATCTGCTAGTTCTTTCCTCTGGGTACCTACACCACTCACCCATGCCACCTTCCTTCCTGCAGAGTTTGCTCTCCCTCACCCATTCTCTGCTTCCTGGCCCTTGTTGGATTGGTGAGGACCATAGAAATCTGCAGCCACAGGTAAGCTCTTAATTAACCTTTGTACTGCAAACTGAAAATTTTTCCACACAGGGATAAACTGTACCCCAAGCTGAAAAAGAGAACTTCTGCAGGCTCCTTGCAGACAGAAAAGCCCAGGCAGGAGAGACACAAAGGGTGCCCAGACCTCTCTGTGCAAGCCCAACCTCCCATCTCATCAGCCCACTCAGAGAGAAGAACACCAGCAATACTTACAAATGTTGTATAACGGGACAAGGTAACATGCATAATGAAGGATAAAACCATTCCTCCCACACTGCCTCATGTGCTTTCCTGGGCAGGGAGCCAGCGCCACATAGACACGTCCATCTGTATGGCTCTGGGTCTGCAAACAGCTCCCTTGAAGGGAGGTATGAGTCAGCTGTTTGTATGTCAAAACCAGCAGCCTCTCCCTTCACACAGCCTGTCCCCAACCCCAGCCCCAGCCAGTTTTGTGCAGATACTCTCTGGACTCAGATCTTTTCTTCTCGGCATGCTTCTTCTGTTTCCAGAGTACTGGTGATTCTAACTAACTGATGGTGGCACCAGTGATTCCCAAGTTGGCATGTTTCCCAATAACTGGTCTCACATCAGCAGCCAAGCCACCAAGGGGTCCAGCCTCAGATGCTGAAAAGGGCCATGAGTTCCTGTTTCCACTGTGACCAACTCCCCCCAAAATAAAAAATAAAAATAAAAAAAGAACATCGTAAGGAATTAATGTCCATTATGGCTACTTTTGGAGAAGAGGCAGAGTTGGATGTTGAACTCAGGATCTCATACATTCTAGACAAGTGCTCTACCACTGAGCTACTCCCCCAGCCTAAAGCTAGTTTTTAAATTTTCCATTTGATAATTTTGCAGACCAGTGCCTCAAATGTCTGGCTCTTTACCTGCATCATCTAATTCTTTCTTCCCCAAATTTCAATTCAGTCTCAATGTGGTTGTCTTCACATCTCTGTGGCTTCCTGATGTCCACAGTTCCTTCTGACCCCACCTCTACCCCTTACTCAAGTCCCCCCTGTGGACAGTCTCAATGAAAAGAGAATCTCGACACAAGTTTAGAATCCATATTGCAGATCCCTACATTTGAGATCCTAAATTCTAAAGGGCATCCCCCAAGTGGTCCCCCAAACTGTGCTCTTAAATCTGGAAATGGGGAAGGCCAATGCATCATCAGAAATAAAGTTCATCAGACATCAAACACACAAGCTGGAGGAGGGCACCAACTGTCAGCTCTTCTCCATACTAAGTCACCCTCAGCTCATAGCTAGGGTTCTCATCACTCTCGGACTTTGAGCCTCTCTTCTTCCTCCCTCAGACTCATTGGCCTCATCCTCCTGGACCTGGATCAGGCACTTTGGTCATGGGATTCATCCATTTCTCCCCTGATGGCATTCAAGGTGGCTTCGATTTAGAACAAAGATGCCTGAGATCCACCTGGAGACTTTAACTCAGTCTGCAGTGGGATCCTGGTATCCTCTGCAACCTCCATGCAATGCTGAAGTACAACCAGGGCTGGGAGCAGCTGGCCTGGAATAGATACCACTCATGGTATCATTGAATGTCACTTCTTTCTACACAAGATTCTCCTCTACTGCTGATATAGACCACCAGGTCACTGGGAAAGGGTCATGTGGCCATTTCAGGAAAGGGGTCAGGATGCACAACTGAGCCACCTTCCATTTCAGACGTTTGTGCTAACCTGGGGCTGAGGGACCAAAATCAATGGAGAAACTGAGGCTGGTTCTTTACAGGACACAGGACCCTGCAACAAATGATGATGGTAGCAAAGGAGGTGACACCGCCAGGACCCCACTCCCATTAAAATGGGGCAGTGAGGTACTCATGGACCTGAGAATCTCAGCTCCGGGATTTGGGGCTTCCTGGAACTTATAATTGGACAGGTGAAAAAGAGAGATTTGGGGACTAGAACAAAAGGCTGAGTGAGCAGACCCAGTAGCTAGACCCACCCACACACTCCTCCAGGCGGCTAAGGAGGCTGTGGACTGTCCTCTGATCCCCAAGAGCTAGGGAAGCTCTGCTACAGGGAGGGTCCTCAAGTCAGCATCCTAGCCAGGGGCCTCTAGTCCTGAGACAAAGGATGTCACCCAAGGCTGGCTTCTGTAGAAGGAAGTGGCTCAGGAATCTAACTTGATCTTTCTCTCTTACTTCCTTGGTCCCCATCATGATCAAGCACCAAGTTCCTAAAACCTAGTTTGCTCTCCATTATCTAACTCCTGGCCCTTGACCCCAGGAATATCACAAGATGCTGATGTGACAATATCCACTGTCATGAAATGGATGTGTCTCTAGAAGGGACAAAAGTCCGATACAGATGCTTGGTTGTTTTTTGGTGCACCTACAGGCCCTCAGACCTGCGCTGCTTTTCTTTATCACTCTGTGTTCTCTCCCCCAGGTAGTTCTCCCGGAAGGGCTTAAGGCTCCATTCTGTATCCTCAGACATGAGACTCCATGAAGAAAAGTCATTCTTCCAGTTAATGGCAGAGTTAGGGTAAAAGTCAGAGCCTGCTGACTCCCATCCCTCACCTTCCTTTATCCTTTCCCCAGAATGCTCAAGAGAAGAGCTGTGGACACCAACACTCCATCAAAGAAGAAGATGCTGGAGCTGGAGTGATGGCTTAGTTGATAAAGCATTTGCTGTGCAAGAATGAGTACTGAGTTTGGATGCCCAAAGCATATTTACATGCTATGTTAAGTGTGGTAGTTCACCTATAATTCCTGCACTCAGGAGGTAGAGACAAAAAAGAGTCCCAAGAGCAAGCTGGCTAGCTGGACTAGTTCTATTTATTGGTGAGCTCTGGGTTCAACTGAGAGAGTCTGCCTCAATGAAGAAGGCGGAGAGTGATAAAAATAAGAACCCCAACCTTGGACCTCCACATACATATTCACATATGTGTATACACATACATATGTGCCTACACACATAAAAGCATGGTTGCACACCACCTTAAAAAAAAAAAGTTGTTGTTCAAGGTGCCTCTGACCCCAGTCCCAAACCCTAGGCCCCAGTCCTACCTCAAAAGACCCACTATGGCCAGTCCAGGAGACAAGCCTTGGGTCTCTGCACAAGACTACAGTCAACAGCAGACTGTTCTTGCTTTCTCTGTCAGTGGAACAGTCAATGTGATTCTGTGAACTAATAACCAGTCTTTTTTGTTTAAATTTTGGAGTAATTTATTGTTTTATTTATGTGTATGGGTGTTTGGTCTACACATATGTAAGTGCACCCATGTCGTGTAGTGCCTGTGGAGGCCAAAAGAGTGTGTCTTCCTTTTTCAGCACTGAACCAAGAGCCTCACTCCACCAGGCAAGTGCTCTACCATTGCCTTTTTTTTTTTTTTTTTTGTCTTTTTGAGACAGGGTCACCTTGTAGCCCCAGCTGTCCTGGAACTCACTATGTAGACCAGGCTGGCCTCAAACTCACAAAGATCTGCCTGCTTCTGCCTCCCAAGTGCTGGGATTAAAGGCATGCACCACCACACCCAGCCCATTGCTTCTTTTTACTTTAAAAAATCTAATTTCTAAAAATTTTTATGTGTATGTGTTTTGTCTACATGTATTTAAATGTACCACATATGTACAATGCTCATGGAGGCCAAGAGAGAGTCAGATCCCCTGAAACTGGAATTAGGCACCGTTGCTAGCTAGCATATGGGTGCTAGAAAATGAACCCGGGTCCTCTGCAAGAGCAGTCAGTGCTCTTAACTGCTGAGCCATCTCTCCAGCCCCCTAATAACCAGTCTTAAGAGCTTTCTCAAGTGCCACCACCCTTAGGAAGTCCTCCTGGCCTTCTGCCTCCCTCCTTTTTGCTCCCACAGCCCTGGATCCATGCCTGTCCATGTACTATAATTATTGCTACACCAAACTACAACCGCATCAGACAAGTTAGCACCTTAGTTATCATCAGTCTTCTGCAAGGCAGGCTAGAAATTACCTCCAAGTCAGCCTCAAGTTGGGAGTCTAGTACCTACCACACCCCCACCAAGCCCTGACTTCAGACCTGATGTGGCATCTTTCTACAGAGATCTAGCATAGTCCTAATGAGAACAGCAAGCAGGTCTCTTGCTCTTCCCTGCAGCCCTTCTCCCAACTTAAAAGCAAAGGGGCTAAGGATGACACAGGAAAAAACTACGTCACCATTAGCACCAGTCAGAGGGCCATCTCCCATCACAGTTCCTCTCCAGATGATGACAGAGGATCCTGATGGGCAGCATAGGATGACAGAGAATCACCTGGCATGCAGTCAAAAGTCCAGGCTGGGCCCCGTAACACAGGTCTGTTCTCCTAGATGCTTAGGAGGGTGAGGCAAGAGGCATGCTCTAGGTTAGCCTAAGCTAGAAGAGTTCAAGGCCAGTCTGGAAAACACAGTGAGACATTGTCTCAA
This sequence comes from Nannospalax galili, assembly GCF_000622305.1. Lineage (NCBI taxonomy): Eukaryota > Metazoa > Chordata > Mammalia > Rodentia > Spalacidae > Nannospalax > Nannospalax galili. The sequence goes on along the minus strand of NW_008353747.1, from coordinate 2,122,438 downwards.
TTTTTTTTTTAAGTAAAAAGAGGAGGGCTAGAGAAATGGCTCAGCAGTTAAAAGAACTGGCTACTCCTGCAGAGGACCTAGGTTTGCTTCCCAGCACCCACATGGTGGCTAACAATCATCCATAACTCCAGTTTCGGGCTCAGTTTCCAACTCCCTCTGCTGGCCTCCACAGGCATTGTACTTATGTGGTACACAAATACACACAAGGCAAAACACTCATTCCCCAATACTGAAAAAAAGATGCCAAAACAGAAAATCAGCTTTCAATAGGTACCAAGGATCCCCATCCCCTGGAAGGTGAAGGGAAAACTCTATTTATTTGTAAGGATGGGGACTTCACTATTGATAATAAGCTGTGTTCAATACATGCTAAATGCTCTGTCCATGAATGAATGAATGAATGAGTGAGTGAGTGAGTGAGTGAGTGAGTGAATGAATGAATGAACGAACAGAAAATCAGCTTTCAATAGGTACCAAGGATCCCCATCCCCTGGAAGGTGAAGGGAAAACTCTATTTATTTGTAAGGATGGGGACTTCACTATTGATAATAAGCTGTGTTCAATACATGCTAAATGCTCTGTCCATGAATGAATGAATGAATGAATGAGTGAGTGAGTGAGTGAGTGAATGAATGAATGAATGAATGAACGGACGAACGAACTAAACCCCTGCCCTCACCTGAGATCCAGGACTTCCAAGAGGAAAGCAGACCTCACCCTGGGAATGCATGGAGGAGGCTCTGCAGGAGAACAAGCGCCCCGCATAGCTTATTGGGAAATCAATAAGGAGGAGGGCCGGGCCGGGGCAGGCTGACACGCTGTACATGGGCCTTCTGCAAACACAATCGTCTCCTCAGTTATTAATGGGCCTCGCTCACTGCCTCTTCATTAGTGCTCAAATATCAACAGAAAACCGTTTACTTACCATGGGCTCCTGTTCGTGCCGAGCAAATTTAGACAGGGCTAGTCAAACAGGGAGCTTGTTGTTGGGCTAATGACAGAGCCCAGTGTAAAGTTTAGCAGCAGCAGAAGCAGACAGAGGGGGCACTGGCCTGCACCTTCCCCCCAGGGTCTGCCTGGCAAGAGATGGGGAGGGGAGCTGTGCCAGGGAGAAGCCCACAGCCTGAGTCCCTAGTTATAGCTTTGATGACATACCGAAGCAGGCTAAATCCCTCAACCGTGTGACCAGCTTTTGGATCTTCACGGTGATCCTTAGAACTAGGCCAGGCAGGGCTTAGAAAGCCATGCAAGTCAGGAGCTGGGAACACATGTTCACAGCTATACAGAGCTCGGGTTCAAATCCCAGCATTGGCTAACTCTGTGGCCTAAGCCTCAATTTCCTCTTCCAAAAAGCAGGCCATATAAAAGTGTAGTCAAGAAACCTGAGGCTTTGATAAACGATACTTTCACCCTAGGTTGCATGCCTAATCACAAAGTAGCAGACCCAGACCAGGAACCCTGGTTTCTGACTTGGATTTCCCACAGCACCCACCTGTGCTCTCTACCACAGATATGCAGCCCATCAGCCTCGCCTGCCCTAAGACTGGCATCCTCACCTCAAGTGACCCAGGCTGTCCTAAAGGATCACCCCGTGGGAGTCCCTCCCTTAGTCCTAGGTCTGTTCTCTGAATCTCAGTGGAAGGTTGGCTGAGAAGGGAGCTTTGGGGTTCAGAAAGTATTACTTCTTCCTTGGGGTAACAGCATCTCCCCAGAACAGTCCATCTGGACCCTGGAAGAAAGACTCCTAAGCTTCCTCAGCCCTGAGTCACAAGTCTCTCTGCATGTGGCCTAGGCTTGGGCAATGTGTCCCACTAATCATGCATGAACTGTTGCTAGGGCTCATCTGAGGTCTACACAGTTACCACTTTAACATATTTTTCCAGGGAAGCCAGAGGAACTCAAGGTCAGCCTGGAAGTTACCAGGAAGGACCAGCCCCTGGTGGCTGCAAAATCAAGAAGGGCTGCAGGAGTGTCAGACAGCAGACGCTGCTGTTGAAGCCATAGCCCTCACTCTCCTGCCACACTTCCATCATGTGCCTCCTGTGAACAACTGCCAAGTACCTTTAGGGTTCCACAGCATCCTCATGCCAGGCCTGAGCATGCCAAGCTATGTGTCTTGCCCGTGAGAGGTTTGGGTCTGTTACAGAGACAGGCAAGCAAATAAAACCACAGTGGTTAAAACTACAAAGCCATACAAAACAGGATCCCAGGAGCAAAGGAGCTGAAGAAAACTGGTTCTGTGTGGGGATCTAAGATGACTTTAGAGAGCATGACACTCAAGTGCAGGGAAGATAGGAGTGTCCAGCCAAAGAGAGAAGGGCCATTCAGGCTACAATAAGGGCACATGCACAAGCAGGCAGAGGGGTGTGAGAGAACATGGTACAAGAGAAAGAGAAGGCTGAGCACAGTGGCGCACACCTTTCATCCCAGGTCTCAGGAGGCAGAGGCAGGCAGGCCAGCCTAGTCTACATAGCGAGTTCCAGGCCAGATGGGGCTACAGGGAAATCCTGTCTTAAAAAAGATAAAAAAGAAAGAAAAGGCCAGGTATGGTGGCACACGTCTATCATCCCAGCACTCAGGAGGCACAGCAAGGGGGATATATGTGAGATCAAGGCCAGCCTGGTCTACATAGTAAGTTCCAGGCTAGCTGAGGCTACAGAGAGAACCTGTCCCCAAAAGACTGAAAAGGAAGGAAGGAAGGAAGGAAGGAAGGAAGGAAGGAAGGAAGGAAG
>NW_008353747.1:2109344-2119622 GCF_000622305.1 Nannospalax galili | reverse complement strand
GGAAGGAAGGAAGGAAGGAAGGAAGGAAGGAAGGAAGAAAAAAAGGGAAGGCCAATGGAACCACGTTTGAGGCTTCTTGTACTCCACAGCATGGCACCAGATGGTACCCCCAGGTGTGGGCTGCTAGCAGCATTCCTTCAGTCTCTGACTGCTTTCTGTGGCAAGGTACTTGTAACCTCATAAGCCAACTTCTGCACGATGGTGCCGAGCACTGAAGCAACATAGCTGCTCCTCCTCTATCACAGCCCTGGAACAACACAAGGACATAAGCCATTCATCAGTCACCCTTACAAGCATGTACCAAGTGCCTGCTGTATGCAGAAGTGGATGAGAAAGGTGGCCCTGCTCACAGGGCACAGCATTCTGCAGGGTGTAAAGGACAGTGTTTGTGCACACAAACACAACAAATGATGTCCTGTGGAGAGAATTCTACAATGAAGCATGCATGTGGAAGGGCCAGGGAGCCGTTTTAACTGAAGTGGTCAGAGAAGGCCTATCTGAAGAAGAGGAATGCATTTGAACTTAGACATAAGGAAGAAGGACTCTTAGGAGGCTAGGGAGATGGCTCAGTCAGTAAAGTGATTGCCACACAAGACTGAAGACCTGAAATCATATTCCCAACACCCATATAAAACACTTGGTGCCAGACGTGGTGGTCTCTTAGGAGGCTAGGGAGATGGCTCAGTCAGTAAAGTGATTGCCACACAAGCCTGAAGACCTGAAATCATATTCCCAACACCCATATAAAACACTTGGTGCCGGACGTGGTGGCGCACGCCTTTAGTCCCAGCACTCAGGAGGCCGAGGCAGGCGGATCTCTGCGAGTTCAAGGCTAGTCTGGTCTACATAGTGAGTTCCAGGCCAGTTGGGGCTACAGGGAGACCCTGTCTCAAAAAGACCAAATAAATAAGTAAATAAATTCATTAATTCATTAATTAATGAAAAACACTTGGTACCAGTCAGGAACCTTAGCACTGGGAGAAGAGGATCCCTGGAACTCACTGGCCAGCCCATCTATCCAAATCAGTGAGGTCCAGGTTCAGTGAGAGACTCAAAATACAAGGTACAGGGGCTGGAGAAATGGCTTAGTGGTTAAGAGCACTGGATGCTCTTGCAGAAAACCGAGGTTTGGTTTGGCAAGGTACAGGGGCTGGAGAAATGGCTTAGTGGTTAAGAGCACTGGATGCTGGATGCTCTTGCAGAAAACCGAGGTTTGGTTTCCAGCACCCACATGGCAGTAACTCCACTTCCAGGAGATCCAACACCCTCTTCTGGCATCTATAGGCATTGCATGACATGGGTGCACTTACATACATACAGGCAAAACATTAATATATGTAAAATAGAAATAGATAATTTTTTAAAACAAGGTGGAGAACCATCAAGAAAGACATTTAAGGGACTAGAGAGATGGCTCAGCAGATAAGAGCACTTACTGCTCTTGCAGAGGACCTAGGAACGTCCAGTTCCCAGCATACATGGTAACTAACAACCATCCATTAAGTCCAGTTCCAAGAGATTTGACATCCTCCTCTGGCCCCCATAAGCATCGCCCAACACAGATGCACTTATATACATGCAAGCAAAATACTCATAAAACAGAAATAAATTAAAAAATTGTTTAAAAAGACACTTGATATCTACCTCTGGCCTCCACATGCATGCACACATATGTGCACACATACCTGCATGCAGACATGCATATACATCACAACACACACACACATGCATGCACACACATGCACGCACACACAGATAAAAGAAGGACCCTTAGCTTTTCAGTTTAACAATTGGACATGTGTGGTACCCCTTACCTGAGATGGAGAACGTTCCATGAGTAGGTGCAGAATATGGGGGGGGGGTGTCCAACGGCCACTGCCCTCTAAGGCAAACTGTCTAGTCGTGGAACCATGTTGTGCAAACATGTAGCTCGTATATAAACAAACTCACATAGATACCTGCCTGCACATGTGTGCACACACTCTTGTGCACACCTGCCCTCTTCTCTCCTTTGTGCACACTCATACAGAAATCTCCGTGTGGACCTCTCTCCCTACAGTGATGAATAGACTCGCAAAGCATGTGTCTGCTGGGCCGTTACCCAGCCTTATCGTCCACAGACCAAAATGCCACGGCTGCACAAAGCTTGCTTGTGCACTTTTGCATCTGTCTGTGCCCCTGGGCTCAGCCCTCAGTCCTTACTGTACTCACTAGTTCACCTGCTTTTTTAACTTTGGCTAATGCACATAGCCACCCCAGGGTGACTGGACCACATCTCTCTTCCAGAGGGATAGAAATTCTGATGCCTGAATCATTTGAATCTGTGGCACTAAAAGGTCTCCTGACCAGAAGGAACAAGAAAATGTCACTGGCTGATGGGGACAATTTTAATGCAAAATGCCACCTTCTAATGATTGCACCTTTTGCTGCAGCTGCCAGCAAGAAGACACTTAGCTCTTTGGCAGGGGTCAGACTCTGATCAAACAGTTTTGTACTTTTGTACTTTTTCTCCTCCCCCCTTCCCTCAGAATTATGCTCTTAGGGGCTAATCTTGGGCTCCCCCAGAGCCAGTTCAGGTTTCCCCCTGAGCAAAGGAGAGGGGGACTCAGGCAAGTACCCCAGGACAATGTTTCACAGGCCTCTGTCCCTCTTCCAACTTCCCAGCCTGTGAGAAAGGACAAGGGGCTCCTGCTTTGCCTTCTTTTAAGAAGGGCCTGGGGACAGGGACCCTCCTTAGGGCCCCACAGTCCCCATCTACCCCCTCACTACGTGCCATCTGCACAGGAGTCTCCTCTTTGCTCATCTCCCCTCTTCGGACAATCCTGAGCCACTCTTAGAGGATGCAGATGAAATCTACCTTGGTCACCACCCTGTCATCAGAATCTAGCACAGGCAGGGCTTACTGCAGATGTTCCATACCACGTACTGATAGGCGAGAGTCACCAAATGAAGGAGGAAAGGAAGCACGCGCCTCTTTAGGAAGGCAAAGCCCATTGCTGCCTTTCCCAGACTATACTGGTGCCTATCGTTCCTGAGCTATCCCAGGTGGTCACCGCTGTCCTTGAACATCTTAAGTGTCTCATCTGTAGGCAGCTTCAGCATCTCCTACACTCATCCATCCCTTCCCCACTGCTCTCAGCATCCACCCAGCCCCACCCTAGCACTCCAACAGCATCCATCCACACCACCCCATCCATCCACATCACCCCACAGTCCTTCTGTCTTCCCACTTCACTTTTGTCTATCCTTGACCCTTTACCAGGAAAGTCCTGCTTCACCCTTGTTGTGGTTCAAATATAGAAGGTCCCCCGTAGGCTCATGTATTTGAACACATGGTCCCCAGCTGGTGGCGCTGTTTGGGAAGGTTAAGAAACCTTTAAGAGGTGGAGCCTTGATAGAGGAAGTGTGTCGCTGGGCTTTGAGGTTATATAGTCTGACCCCCAGTCCTGTTCAGTCTCTCCGCTTCCTGCTTGCCAGGCTAACCTAATACTTCTATGGCCATGCTTTCCCCACCATGATGGATTCTGTCCCTCTGGAACCATAAGCTAAAACAAACCCTTTCCTCCTCTAAGTTGCTTTTGGTAGTGGTATTTTGTCACAGCAACAGAAAGTAACTAATACAGCCTTTGAAGTTGTTGACTCATCAGTCCCCATGCCAAGAACACATCCCATAGTAGGCATGCTTCCACCCCCCAACCCCTCCCACACACACACATGTACAAGGTCCCCTACCCCTAGAACCAATAAAACATGAATCTAGGAACTGCTATACAAGGAATTTTGCAGATCCCAAATCAGGTGACCTGAAGAAACAGATATTGTCAGCCAGGCATGGTAGCGCATGCCTTTAATCCCAGCACTAGGGAGACAGAGGCAGGTGGATATCTCTGAGTTCCAGGCCAGCTGGGGCTACAAGGAGACCCTGTCTCAGAAAAGACCAATAATTATATTAATGATGATGATGATGAAACGGATATTGTCCAAGTGGGCCTGACCTAACTACTGATCCCTTTCAAAGCAGAGCTTTTGGATTGGGGTGTAGTTCTAACACATGGGAGTTCATAAATTCCATCTTTAGTTCCTTAAAATATTAATTAATTGATCAATTAAACTTAATCTTTATAAAAAACTTCTCCCCATGGTCTGAAAACAGAAGCCAGGAGCCCAGGTGTGGTGACACACTCTTGTAATCTCAGCTCTCAGGAGTTGAGGCAGGAGGATCAAAAGCTCAAGGCCATGACACACACCTTTAATCCCAGCACTAGGGAGGCAGAGGCAGGTGGATCTCTGTGAGTTTGAGGGCCTGGTCTATATAGTGAGTTCCAGGCCAGTTGGCGCTATAGGAAGACCCTGTCTCAAAAAGACTGAGAAAAAAAAGAGAGAGAGAGAGAGACCTCAAGGCCAATATAACCAGACCCAAACAGAGAGGCTGAGAGAGGAGACAGGGACCAGATGTATGAGGAGGGTTCCACAGGACTTGCTGGAGTGCAGGTGGGGTGGGAAGCACCTGGACAGGGCCTGAGAGTGTCCTCTGGAAGCGGAAAACGACCCATACCACGGTAGCAAAGACAGGGAACTCGGTCCTACAGTGTCAAACACCTTAGATGAGCTTACAAGTGATTTTTTTTTTCCTAACATCTCCAGGTAAGAGCTCAATATAGTATCTTGAGTTCAGCCTCAAGGACATTCCGGGCCATGCCAACACGTCCAACCTACAGAGCCTCCTAAAGAGGTGTTGTAGGGTTCTGTTGATGCTGTTGCTCTCTTCATTCTTTCCTTTTTCATTTTTTTAACTGTGATAAAATATACCTAAATAAAGTCTACCTTTGTAACCCTCTTCAGGTCCACAGCTCAATAATGCAATTGCCTTCAGTCTATGAGCTAACATCACCACTATCCACCTCCAGAGCACTTTCCATCTTATGAAACAAATCAGCATTTGTCTATTTATGAAGCATCAATTGTATACTGGAATAAACACCTTAACTCATAGAAGACACACACACACACACAATACTATGATAGAATTCACAAGGAAAATAGTAGCTATAACTTACAGCATGTTGAATGCTGCATTTCTGCTTCATGTGTACTTTCACATTTAAGTTCCACTAACTTATGAGGTCAAAATTATTATTCCAGTTTGAAGTTGATGGAACAGAGAAAAAGATTAAAAGTAAGAATAGCTGGGGCTGGGAGATGGATCAGTCAGTAGAGTGCTTCCTGCACAAACATGAGGACCTGAGTTCTGTCTGCAGAACCCATGTAAAAGCAGGGCATGGCAGCACATGCCTACAACCTCAGCACTCAGCAGTAGAGACAAGCAGATTCCAGGGGCTCACTGGCCAGCCAGTCTATCTCAAGTTCAGTAAGGGACCCTGTCTCAGAAAGAAGGTAGAAAGCCAGTGTGGTGTCACATGCCTTTAATCCCAGAACTTGGGAGGCAGAGGCAAGGGGATCTCTGTGAGATCGAGGCCAGTCTGGTCTACATAGCAAGTTCCAGGCCAGCTATAGGGAGCTATAAGGAGACACTGTCTCAAAAAGCCCAAAATATACTCATAAAATAAAAATAATATGGAGCTGGAGAGATGGCTCAGTGGCTAAGAACACTGACTGATCTTGCAGAAGGACCCAGGTTCATTTCCCAACACCCACATGATGACTAACAACCATCCGTAACTCTAGTTCCAGGGGATCTTATGCCTTCTTCTGACCTCCATGGGCATTGCATGACTTGGGTGCACTTACATACATGCAGGAATAATACACATAAAATAAAAATAATAAAATATTAAAAATAAAATAAAAATAATACAACATTAAACAAAAAACCCTCCCACTCCCCCTCCCTGCTGGAAAGATGGCTCAGTGGTTAAGAGCACTGGCTGCTTGCAGTAGACCTAGGTTCAAATTTTAGCACCCACATGATGGCAAACAATGATCTACAACTCTAGTTCCAGAGGATCTGATGTCCTCTTCTGGGCATTGCATGACACAGGTGCACTTACATACATACAGGCATAAAACTCATGCACACAAAAAATTTTAAAAAATAATTTTTTAAGTAAATAAATAAATAAATAAGGTGGAGAAGAGACCCAGGAAAGACATCCAGACATCCTCCTCCGGTCTCACGTGGGCCAGTGCACGCCCCCCGCCCACACACCACCAAATAAGGTGGAGAATGACTGAGGAAGACACTTGCTGATTCTGGCTTACACATTATACATAATCATGCTATACACACATAAACATGTGTGCACACATATGAACATGTATACACACGCAATTAAGGATAATTAGCCCAAGTCACCATATGGAAAAGTCATCCACTAGGCTGAGCTCCACTGACCTGTATTCCTTGGTGCCAAGAAAGGTGATTAGGTCGCACAGACCTTGCTTAGGCATCACTAGGGCTGGACAAAGTGCTGCAGCTCATCCTTGGAGACTAGATAGGTCTCAGCAGAATATAAAGGCAGCATCACAGGGTAAAAGCAGGGGTGGATGCTGAGTCTGGGTCCTGCCTGTAACTTCAAACTCAATAAAGAAAGAAGGATGGAAGCTAAGGGAAGGCCAGTGTGGGGGACCAGACCCCAGATCTCCCCACTACTATCCAAGTCCCCCTTACAGTCAGAGTAACTCCTCACTTAAAGGCACTATATATTAGAATTTATTCAATGAGCTCTCATGCCTAAAATTCCAGCACCTGCAAGGCTAAAGCAGGAGGATTGCCACCCCAGTTTGGGGCCAGCACAAGCTATACACAAGTTCCATACCTGCTTGGGCTATGGTATAAGACCCTGTCCAAAAAAAGGAAAAAGAAAAAAAAGGGGGAAGAAGAGGAAGAAAGAAGACAAAGGAGGAGGAGGAGGAGAGGAGGAGGAGGAGAGGAGGAGGAGGAGAGGAGGAGGAGGAGAGGAGGAGGAGGAGAGGAGGAGGAGGAGAGGAGGAGGAGGAGAGGAGGAGGAGGAGAGGAGGAGGAGGAGAGGAGGAGGAGGAGAGGAGGAGGAGGAGAGGAGGAGGAGGAGAGGAGGAGGAGGAGAGGAGGAGGAGGAGAGGAGGAGGAGGAGAGGAGGAGGAGGAGAGGAGGAGGAGGAGAGGAGGAGGAGGAGAGGAGGAGGAGGAGAGGAGGAGGAGGAGAGGAGGAGGAGGAGAGGAGGAGGAGGAGAGGAGGAGGAGGAGAGGAGGAGGAGGAGAGGAGGAGGAGGAGAGGAGGAGGAGGAGAGGAGGAGGAGGAGAGGAGGAGGAGGAGAGGAGGAGGAGGAGAGGAGGAGGAGGAGAGGAGGAGGAGGAGAGGAGGAGGAGGAGAGGAGGAGGAGGAGAGGAGGAGGAGGAGAGGAGGAGGAGGAGAGGAGGAGGAGGAGAGGAGGAGGAGGAGGAAGAGGAAGAGGAAGAGGAAGAGGAAGAGGAGGAGATTGCTAAAACAAACAAACAAAAACAAAACAACTGGAAGTCATCAATGTGTCCCAAACCTTTTAGCTGTATAGATGCTATACTGATTGCAAAGGCTCAGAGACGTAAAGTCATTTACTTAAGCTCACATAGACATTTGTGATCAAGCCGCAAAACTTCTCTTGTGACCAAGCTTGACCACAAAACTTTTCTTGTATTTTCCTCTGTGTCACTGGGCAGATCCCGTATTAAACGGCTAAGACCCCTAAAAGTCCATGAGCCTCTCTCTGCCATTAGATTTAATGCTAACCCGGAGCCAAGAAGACTGCCAAATGAAGAGAGAGGCCATGCAGAGAGCACAGGCTAGCCTAGGAGTCAGCACATGGAACACCAGTCTCCACTTGTCACATAAGGCAAGTCATTTTTCTTCCTGGGGCCTGTTTGCCCATCCATGCAGGTGTAGACTATCCACCTCCCTATTATTTCCCAGCCTTGCCACTGTGGGTGTTCACGATCTGAGGCAGGCTGGAGAGGAGATAAGTCAGCGCCAAAGCCCAGCTGTGACTCAGCACTTCCAGCTCTCCCCACGGTGTGCTCACCAACAAACCACAGACATTAAAACCCAAAGTAGCTGCAGACAGGGACCAGGGAGCGAAGGTGCAGAGACTGTGAGGCAGGATGTGTCAGCACCAGAGGAAGTAATTTAATAAGGGCCCACTTGGAAATTGTATCACCCCAAATAATATAATAAACCCTAATTTACTCACATTTATCTCCCAGAGTTTTGGGGGGGATGCATAATCTTGCCTGCTCTACGGTGATGGATTAGTGCAATGGAAACTCCACTGGGAAATAAAAAAAATACATCTTGTAGTCTTTGACGTGTTATTATTCAGTGTTATCTCGCACGCCTCATCCCAGGCCCATTACTCATGTTCACTTTTTCCCTTCTGGTTTTTTTTTCTTCTTTTTTTTTTTTTTTTTTCTCCTCTTTTTAAAAATCAGAGCCAGTGGCCCGGCTGCCAGCTCCCAGCATTCCTCAGCCAATGTTACGGTTTCTGAAAGTAAGGGAGGGGTAGAAGAAGAGAGAGGGGCCCCCCTCAGGAAGATCCTCAAAGACAAGGATATTTCTGATGGTCTGTGAGGGATGTTCCCAGTTTTCCAGGATGGAATGTCCAGTGGTGTCCATCTGGCCCCTGAAATGTGAAAGGACACCAGAATCCAGGGAGTCCTGCAGGCCACCAGGACTAGCTTACTGAGCACTACTAAGGGACCAGGGTTGAAAACCAACTCAAGGAAGTGAAAATATGGCAGGATGATCAGGGACAAGCTCTTGGAACCTTAAGGGATGGGGGTACAGCCAGCACTTGCAAAGGAGTGAAGAATGCAACCAGAGTGCTCTCTCTCTCTCCCTCCCTCCCGCTCTCCTTCCCCCTCCCTCCCCCCCTCAATTCTCCTACATCATCTACCAAGTCCACCATTCAATTGACTGTGTCCCAGTTTCCTATTTCTAGCCCAGCAGGGGCTCCATCTTGGTCCAGGTAGCTATGGAGATATAGTGGGAGGAAGGGTAAGGTTGAGGTCACGTGGGATTTTCGTGCTTTTCCACCCAAGGCCTCGGCTTCCAATTCTCCTAGAAGTAAATGCAGGCAGTAGGCACTAGAGAGGTTTCTGCTGCCACTTAACTGCTTTAGGTTCAGCCGCCTTGTCTGTGAAATGGATGTGGTCAGAGAAGGAAAGAAAGCGGAATCTGGAATGGTTGAAGGGCACCCTGTTGTATGATATCCTTTGGGTATGCCCATTTACTGAGGAAGACTCGTCTGTCTCTTTTCCTGTAAGAAGCAGGACCCCAGAAACAGAAGACTGAGGAAACACACCTGTGTACCGAGTACCTCCTTTCTAAGACAAGGAAGGCAGCAGGCCTCAGTCACTCTCCCCAGGGGAAAGCAGGAGAAGAGAAGGCCACAACACCCTGGGAGATGCCATGCATAATTGCTAATAAGCAGGCGTGACCAAGTCTTAACAATAATTAAAGTCACCAACTGAGAACTTGTCCATTTCTGGGTCTAATGGTTTTTCAGCACATTAAACATTAAAAGGGTAATCACCTCGCATGCACCAGTGCCCAGGAGGCCAACCTGTCTTGCCTGGGGATGGATCAGGGAATCTTAGGCAGAGCCCCAAGCAGAACCTGGGAGGAGGAGGATTTCTTCCTCTACTCTGGAGTTCTGGAGCATAAGACACTGTCAGTTTGCCCCCTGATAATCCTGTTGCTCCTGGAGGAGCCAACCTCAAAGTGATGGGCACCTCTGTGAGGTCCCATTTTGTACCTCCACAGATGAGATCCTTCGGGTCTAAAAGAGGTCAGACTCCTAGGACAGGAAAGTCCTACGAAAGCCCCTTTGCCACCCCTCCTCCACTGACACTGTTCAAAGAAGGGCACTCTGCTAACCCTCAACACCAGCTGCCTGGTAAACCGCCTCACATGGAACAGGGCAGATTCTGGGCACTCCGGATGAATGGAATTCTCTGTAACTCTAGGCACTGCATTAAGTTCTTCGTATGTTTCCTCTTTAATCCCATAGGATTTAAGAGATTGATCTGGTTATTTTCATTTTGCAGCTGAGAACAGGTAGGCTAAGAGAGGTAAATTAATTCACCTAAAATCACTCAGTTCTACGAGGAAGCATCATGTAGAAGCCCAGAATGAACCTTCCCCAGGCCTGTGCTCTTCAGAAAAACCCTAAAACTCAAATACATTGGCCTGACTCTCCACAGGCCCCAGTGAGGTTGTGCTGAGTCATAAACTCAGGACTCCTAAGATTACCAGCTGTGACTAAATTCAAGGTTAACTTGGGCTACATAATGAGACTCTCTTAAAATAAA
>NW_008353747.1:2094833-2102939 GCF_000622305.1 Nannospalax galili | reverse complement strand
TGTAAGGCAAGTAAATGTTCTACCAGCTGATCTGTCCTCCCAGCCCATAATTTTTTGTATAGAAGTATGATTTTTTTTTTTTTTTTAAAAAAAGATGTTCATTGTAGCCACCCATCTACTGTCTATTGGTTTGCTTTTGAACTAAAATTTACATAAGTGGAATTTATGTAAGTAGAATTATAAAATAGATGGTCTCCTGGAGGTAATGAGATTTGAGGGTCAGGGGTGTGATTCTCAGGGCCTAGGAGGGAGGAGGAGGAGGAGGAGAAGGAGGGGACCTCCTTTGGGAGAATCCTGGGGATGGACCATTTTGGTTCATGAATGACAGTCACTTCACTTTCAGCATGATCCCCCCTTGCTGCTCCTGCCATTCCCACCCATCTCTGGACGCCTTAGTCCCAACTTCATTCCCCTGGTTTCTGCCGTCACTGCCACATCCATCACTCTCTATCACACACACACACACACACACACACACACACACACACACACAGCAGAGACTTTTAAGAAGGGCAGTGTCTTCATCCATTCATGCTGCTACAACAAAATACCTCACACTGGCTAAATTGAAACTACAGAAATCTATGACTCACAGTCCTGGAAGCTGGGATGTCCAAAATCAAGGCGCCTGAAGTTTAGGTGTCAGATTAGGCCAGTCCTTCTGTATTTCTGGTTACTTGCTTGCAAGTGACAAGGAAAAAGGACCAAGGACCTCCCTGGTCTCTCTTACAAAGACACTTATCCCTGAGGGTGGAGCCCCCAGGACTCAGCAACTCCCAGAGGCCATGTTTCTGAATATTGTCACTTTAAATTTCTGCATATGAATTGGGGGAGGGGACATTTACACAGAGCACAGCAGGTGTCCAAGGATACACTGACTTCTGTGCAGGAAGGAGTATGTCTAAAAGCTGGATCCAGGCTAGTTGGAGCCTTCCCAAAGTCCTTGGCAGGCTGAGAATCCCCAATGGTCAAGCATCACCTCCCCTGCCTTCTCAGCAAGCTCCCCCTCAGTCTCCCTGCTTGCACCTACCACGTTGCTCCCTACCATGTCACTGCTCTACTGCCCCAGGGGGCCTCACAGCAGTCTAGCCTCAGGCCCTGGCAGCTCCACCAGTCTCTAACCATCACCCTTCCTCTCTGCAATTCTAATACTCCACCCCTCCCTGTCATGCAAAATTCTAGTTTCACTCCTAACACAGAAATGGAATTATCTACAACTTGAAAGGACAAGGGTGTGAGGAGCCAAATGGCAGCAGGCTTTCCTCTCCTCCCTGTGATAAATCCTTTACCAGATCCAGCAGTCTTTCATTAGGTGGATTGCACTGTAACAGAGCTCCTGGGGAGTAGAGGAGGTGGTTTGGGGTACTTAGGAAGCTATGGAGGAAAGAGCCAGTCACTCCAAAGGGTGCTTGGGAGGCCGGACCACTAGCCTGCCTATTTCAGCAGCTCTGGACACCTCTTGTACACATACATCACTTTACAATGTGTAGCATCCTTTACATACTCTAGATCTCATTCCTCGTAAGAGGTACTTCCAATTCCCACTATCCCTATTTTCTCAATAATAAGGCAGAAGATTGGAGAAGAGGTGAGTTACTCACTCATAGTTGCACCTTAGCTTGATCCCAGACTTTCAGGGTCCTTCCCATCCATCCCTGCCCATCCGACCCAGCTGCCCCATCACACAAGACACAGAGGTGCCCAAGACCAGGAAGAGCAAGGAGGTAGCAACAGACCACCCCCTGGATAAATCACTCCATGGGACTTGCGAAACTAAGAATGTTGTATCTGGAATTCACAAGCAGCAAGACCCTTGTGATATATAATCTTCACTGTCAATTAACTGGATTTGGAGTCATCTAGGAGACACACCTCTGAGCATGTCTAGAAGGGTCTTTCCAGAGAAGTTTAACTGAGGATGGAAGGCTCATCCTGCTTGTGGGCAGCACTAGCCCATGGACTGAGGTCCTGGACTGAATAAAGAGGAAGGCAGCTGAGTACCAGCATTCACCTCTCTCTGCTTCCTGATTGTGGACACAGGACCAGCCACCTCCTGCTGCTGTCCTACCACGATGGGCTGCGCCTCCTTAAACCACATTTCAAAATAAATAATTTGTTCTTTAAGTTGCTTTTGTCAGGTATTTTGTCACAACAAAAAAAGTAATTAATTCAGTCCTAGACTCCACAGTGAGGGTGTCCTTTGTTTTCCAGATTCTAGTACCAGGGTAAAGACAGAACTGGCTGAAGGGCAGCATACAACACCTCTGTAGTACAGCTCCTAAGCTGGGTCAGAAAAGGGTTTTCCAACAGGATCCAACTGGGTCAGGGAGAATGTGTCCCCTTGGAAGCAGATGTGTGGAACTGATGCAATCACAACGATGGCTCTTGGCACCTTCATCCTCTTCCCCGACACCTCCCACCCTCCATGTTCCTGCCTGACCCCTTCTTAGAAGTGAGGAGGCCAGCAGGTCTAGCTAGATTTCCTACACTGGTGCCCTGGGGACCTGGTGAGAGGGGGACTTGAAGGTGGAACTCCCGCTACAGCCCACCTTCTACATGAGTGCCCTCAGTGGCTCACTCCCATAGATCCAGGCTGGAGAGAGTGAGGCTCTTCTCCACAGCCTCTGTCCCTGCTCTCGTGTATTCAGTTGACTTGTTTCTGAAGGGTGTGATGGGAAAGGAGGTTCCTGGGTTCTGTTCCAGGGAATAGAGAAGTGGAACCATACATGGACCCAGCATTAGGTCCTAAGGGAGCCTGGCAACTTATAATAAAATCTTATAATGCTGACACAGAAAAGAACCTGGACAGGCCCCTTGGCAGCCCTTCACACAGCAGGCATACAACCTGAAGTCAGAGCTGGGGTGTGGCAAGCCTACAGACAGATACCAAAACATTAAAGACCTGGAGAAAGAGCTCAGATCTCCCAACCTCCGGGCCAGAGACCGCCCACAGCATCAGTTTGGGGGTCAAGCCACCCAAGGTCAGGGTGGGAGTGACTTAGTTGGAGACAGTAGAGACTCAGAAAGATTGAGAAATCTTCAAAGGGCATCATTTAGTTGAAATGGAGGTTTGGGGGGTGTTTGTTTTTGGAGTTCTGGGGTTGGGACCTGGGGCCTTGCACATCTAGACAAGTGTTCTCCCACTGAGCCACAGTTCCTGCCCAAGCTGAGATCTTTTACGTACACTTTATATAAAAAATACCTTTCAAAATTGCAAAGACACTTTGTACATGAACATATTGTTAGTTATTAAGCATCTCTTGCATGTAGGTGCCACAGCAGGCATTTGGGAGTTAATGGGGGAAGGGGGGGAGAGATAGTGTCCAGTCTTTGCAAAGCTGACTCTAGATGCACATTTACTCACTCCATATACAGTCCACATGGTAGGTAGGCATGGCTCACTGTATGGGTCCCAGATGCTGAGGTGGTCACTGTGGGTGAGACCCCTGTTTTCTTGGAGCTTATGACAGGAGCATTTACTATGTACTGGACACTCAGGCACGTGCTTTGCCATATTTTATCATCTACGAATGCTCGTTTTTATAGACAAGGAAACTGGTGTCCAGGAAGTTATGGATGCTCAAGTTCAATGATGGCTACAATTTGAACACTGGCAGATTGGCTTCAAATCCTCTTACTTACTGCTTGACTGCGGCCTGAGTAGAAAAGACCCAAACAACACATGTCTACCAAGTGTGGCCACGCAAGCCACTTGCCCCTGAGCTGGCTCTGTGCACATTATTAGTCCGTGGGACCCTGATGAGCAGCCCCACACTGTCACCATAATTTATAGGCCTATCATATTCAAATTTGGCTTCAACCCTCTGTGGCCGCACTGCACTTTCTCCTGGTAATGATTTATTGTTTTAATTGAGACATCACTTAGGTAGAACTTATTGCTACAAGCACAAGAGGGTCCAAAAGTCCCAGAATCCAAGGCCAAATGTGGCCCAAGCCATCACTCTCTCCCTATTCCTTTGCATACAACTGCAGCCACAGAGTGACAGAATGCTGCAAGCTCTCCCTCGAGCAAGGGGAGCATCCCTCCTGAAAGACAAATGGCCTTGTGTTCCATGGAGAAGGCACTGACACTTGGCGGCCTTTGGGTTGGTGAGTGAGAGCTGAGCCCGGACAGGTCAATACTGTTAGGGATCATGGCTGGGTAGGGGGAGGTGAATCTGTCACTTCAGGGGAACAGTCCATGACAATGGTTCAGCAGATCTAATGAGTAGTTCAGCTCTCCACATCAGCCCTGACATCTGTTTCCCCAAGCAGCAGCACCCATTCCTCTGCTGCCCCAGGCCTATCCCCAGCCATTTCCCTTCCTGGCAGCTGGTGCCAAAGAAGCGACCATAGGGCAGTGAGAGGAAGAATCAAGGAGAGCAAAACTTCACAACCTCAGGAGGGCACTCTCCATAGCTGTGGGGGTCTTGGGGGAAGCAAGGCAGGAAGCAAGGGTTACTCTGCTAAGCTGGCATTTCCCAAGGACCCACTATAGACAGGCCATTTGGGGAACATAAGAAGAAACAAGATGCAGGTCAGCCCCACAGAGGTTCCAGTCAGTCACGAAGATGACAATAACATCTGATAGACCCCAACAGTGCACATGACTTACTGTAAGACATGGAGGAGAAGCCGGGCATGGTGGTGCACGCCTGTAGTCCCAGCACTCGGGAGGCACAGGCAAGAGTATCTCTGTGAGTTTAAGGCCAGACTGGTCTACATAGTGAGTTCCAGGCCAGCTGGTGTTACAGGGAGATCCTGTTTCAAAAAGACTGAAGAAAAAAAAGCAGGAGCAGCCTGGAGATGAGCTTTGAAGGGCCCATGATTGAGCTTTAACAGGCAGACCTGACAAAATAGAATGCCACAGGATAGAAAAGCCCTGGCAAAAAAGGAAGCACCAGTAAATTTGGGGTGCAAAGACTTCCAGAAAACCAGTTGACTGAATGATAAGATAGAGAAGGTATAATGAGAAAGGTGAGTTGAGCCCCAGTGAAGGGGGTTTCTGGGTGCCAGGGTGGGATTTGGTGTTTATTTCAAAGGTAATCAGGACTTAGTAACTATTTGAATAGGGTAGTAACATGATTCAGAAAACCCTAGGGATAGCCAGGAGAGCTCAAGAGGCTATGAGGGAGCGAGAGGACACTAGACTTCACTGGTCAGTAGGCAAGGGGCATAAAGGATTAGTGATAGTTAGATATACTGGAGACCCAAAATAAACTGTTTCACACCAATAAGAAGTGGTCTGGGGGAGCTACAGAGATAGTTCAGTGGTTAAGAGCAATGGCTGCCCTTGCAGAGGATCCAGGTTCAGTTCCCAGTCACCCACATGGGAATTAACAACCTTCTGAAACTCCTGTTCCAGGAGATCTGATGCCATCTTCTGACCTCCACAGGCATTGCATGACATGGGTACACTTCCACATGTAGGCAATACACTCATACACATACACATACATAAAAAAATTGGTCAGGAAGCCACTCCATGGCTGTTGTGGCAGCTCCAGGCCTCCCATGGACTCAAGCTACTCCTCTCTCTTCTCTACCATCCTAGTGTTATGGCTTCTATTCCCAAGGTCACTTCATGCACAAGAATAGCTGCTGGGGAGCCTGCCAATGTCAGCTAGAAGGGAGACTAGAAAACTAGTCTATATGATGTACCCACTATATCCTGAATACATTCAGGATTTGTTGCCAAGGAGAAAAGAGAGATGGCTGTTGGAAGGGGTCACCCCTGGTCCCTGGCACAGAGAATTGGAGGTAATTCTGAGGCTTCCAGCGTGGGGGCCATTGAGGATAGTGAGTCCAGGAGTAAAAGCAGGGAGTCCAAGGAAAGAGGAGGTGGAGAGGAAAAGATGAAGTCTGCCTTAGAGGTTAGAGAAAGGGTACCTGCTACTGGGCCCTGCTTCACCAGGGAAAGAGGCAGCCTCAGCTCTGCTCACCACACTCATGGAGGAACAGAAGGTAACACGGGCTGATATCACCTGTTAAGAACTTCATGGTGAAGAAGGCCAAGGAGAAGAGGCCAAAGGATTCTGGGGCCAGAGTCACTGATGGGGGAAATATGGAACAATGAATGGGATGCTAAGTCAAAAATCCCCACCTGTGCAAGAGGGATCTGGTCAGGTGCTCACACAGCAGGCTGCACAAGACCTCCTGGTCTAAGACACAAAGCAGGCTTTCTAAGACTTTTGGTCAGAGATCCTAGCAGATAGCCTGAGAGGGTAGGTTTGGACCTCCATCAGTATCAGATCTCAGCAGACTGCCAGAGAGTGCTGAGTTCTGGCCTCCCTCTGGCAGAGGGCCTGACAATGCAGGGGACTACCTGAGAGCCCCTGAATCCTGCCTCCACACGGTGAAGGAAGCCTGAACCCTGTACCAACCAGCTTTACATAACCAAAAAGAAAGGATCTAAGCACCCGGATAATACAAACAGGAGCATACTTTAACTTAATTCTCATATCAGAATCATAAACAAAAAAAGAAATTCACATGCCAAAATCACAATAAAAGAATAATAACATGGAAAGCCAAAACACTATGTCCCCACCAAACCCCACCAATCCTGTAAAAGAGTTCTACGAGGAGAACCCCCTAGAGATAACCCAGGACACTGAATTTAAAACAATCATAAACATGATCCAGGAATTCAACGAATTTAAAGAACACACAAACAAATCAAAGAACTAGAAAAACATAGGGATAAACTTCTGAATGAATTCACAAAAGAGATAGAAACACTGAAGAAAACTCAGGCAGAAATGAAGAAGGAAGTGAAAACCTCAGTAAGCCAACTTATAGGAGAAAGCCTCACCACTAGAATGAATGAAATGGAAAACAGAATATCAACACTGGAGGATCAAGCTGAAGAACTGGACCACTCAAGCAAAGATTATGGAAAATTTTTAAAAGCACAGGAATGAAATATGCAAGGGATATGGGACACCATGAAAAGACCAAAACTAGGGATCATAGGAATAGAGAAAGGAGAAGAAATTCAGGTTAATGGTGTTGGCCAGATCTTTAACAGGATTGTAGAAGAGAATTTCCCGAAATTAAAGAAAGATATCCCCATAAAAATACAGGAAGCATGTAGAACACCAAATAGACAGGATCAGAGAAGAAACTCCCTATGACATATGATAGTAAAAATACTAAATATACAGAACGAAGAGAGAATACTGAAAGCATCAAAAGAAAAAAAAGTCACATACAAAGGAAAGCCCATCAGAATTACAGCTGACTTATCAATGCAAACTATGAAAGCCAGAAGAGCCTGGACCAAGGTATTTTCAGTTCTACATGATAATAGATGGCAGCCCAGAATACTTTACCCAGAAAAAATGTCTATTACAGTTGAGGGGGAAAGAAAAATCTTCCGTGACACGAAAGGCCTGAAAAAATACATGTCCACAGAACAAGCCCTTCAAAGAATATTTGAAGCAATACAGAAATGCCAGGGGCAATGAAAGAAAATAAATAAAGGTATAATCAAGGGAACACAAAATTAGACAGAGAACACAAACAGCAACCAAAATGACGGCAACCCATACACACCTTTCAATAACCTTAAATATCAATGGACTGAACTCCCCAGTCAAAAGACACAGGCTAAGTGAATGGATTAAGAAACAAAATCCATATCTTTAGTGTCCGCCAGAAACCCATCTCACCTTCAAGGACAGGCACTACCTTAAGGTAAAAGGATGGAAAAGAATATTCCAAGCGAATGGCACTAAGAAACAAGCAGGGATTGCAATTCTAATATCTGACAAAATAGAATTCAAAATAAAACTAATCAGAAGAGATAAGGAGTATCACTTCATTCTGATCAAAGGAACAGTTAGCCAAGAAGATATTGCAATCCTTAACATATATGCACTAAACTCTGGTGTACCCAAATTCATAAAAACAACACTACAGGACTTTAAGATGCAGATTAACCCCAACTCAGTAATAATAGGAGACTTCAATACCCCACTGTCACCATTAGACAGGTCAACTGGACAAAGAATAAACAGAGAGACTTCTGAATTAAATGATACCATACATCAAATGGACCTAACAGACATCTTTCGAATATTCCACCCAAGCACCAAAGAATAT
>NW_008353747.1:2093499-2094698 GCF_000622305.1 Nannospalax galili | reverse complement strand
CAGTGTTAGCTCAAAATCAACACTGGATGAAGCTCTAGTCACTACAGAAACTCGTGGCGATTGAACACACTCCTAAACAATGAGTGAGTCAAAGGAGAAATTAAGAAAGAAATAAAAGAATTCCTGGAATTCAACAAAAAGGATAATACAACACAACACAACCTCTGGGACATTTTCAAAGCAGTCCTAAGAGGGATAGCTCTAAGTGCCTACATTAAAAAATTAGAAAGAGCCCAAAATAAATGACCTAACACTGAAACTCAAGATGCTCGAAAGGCAAGAACACATGAAACCCAAATCCAGCAGAAGAGAAGAAATAACAAAAATCAGAGCAGAAATTAATGAAATAGAAACAAAGAAAACGATAGAAAGAATCAATGAATCCAAGAGCTAGTTCTTTGAAAAGCTAAACAAGAAAGACAGACCCTTAGCCCAGTTAAGGAAAAGAAAGAAAGAGCAAATCCAAATAAACAAAATCAAAGATGAAAGGGGAAACAGCACAACAGACACCCAAAAGATCCAGACCATTATGAGGAAATATTATAAAAATCTATACACTACTAAATCTTAAAATCAAAAGAAATGGATGGATATCTGAAATCATGGGAACCTTCAAAGTTAAACCAAGAAGAGATCAACAGTTTAAACAGACCCATAACATATAAGGAAATTGAAACAGTAATACAAAGCCTCCCAAATAAAAAAAGCCCAGGCCCAGATGGATTTACAGAAGAATTCTACCAGGAATTTAAAGAAGACCTCCAACCAACACTACTTAAATTACTCAAAAAGACAGAAACAGAGGAAGAACTCCCAAATTCCTTCTATGAAGCCAGCATCACTCTACTACCCAAACCGGGTAAAGACACAAGCAAAAAAGAAAACTATAGACCCATATCCTTAAAGAACATAGAGGTAAAAATTCTCAACAAAATATTTGCAAACCACATACAGTGAGAAGTTCATAAAAAAGATCATTCATCATAATCCAGAAGGCTTTATTCCAGAGATGCAGGGATGGTTCAATATATGCAAGTCAATAAACATCATTAATCATATAAATGGATTCAAAGACAAAAATCATGTCATCATCTAAATCGATGCAGAAAAGGCTTTTGACAAAATTCAGCATGCATTTCTATTCAAAGTCCTAGAGGGAATTGGACTGGAGGGAACATACCTCAACATAATTAAAGCCA
>NW_008353747.1:2092627-2093419 GCF_000622305.1 Nannospalax galili | reverse complement strand
CAACATCACTCTAAATAGAAAAAAATTGGAAGTATTCTCATTAAAATCAGGAACCAGACATGGATGTCCACTATCTCCACTCCTTTTCAACATAGTGCTTGAAACTCTTTCTAGTGCAATAAAACAGGAAAAGGAATTAAAGGAGTACTAATTGGAAGAGGTCAAACTATCACTTTTTGCAGATCATATGATACTATACCTAAGAGATCCCAAAAGTTCCACTGGAAAACTAGAACTGATCAACACTTTCAGCATAGTGGTAGGCTATAAAATCAATCTACAAAAATCAGTAGCCTTTCTATATACCAATAACAAGCAATTGGAGAAAGAATACAAGGAAATGCTCCCATTCACAATTGCTGCAAAAAATAAAATATCTTGGAATAAATCTGACTAAAAACACTAAAGATCTCTACAACGAAAATTTTAAATCATTAAGAAAGAGATTGAGGAAGACACGAGGAGATGGAAGGACATCCCATGCTCATGGATTAGGAGAATTAATACTGTGAAAATGACCAACCTACCAAAAGCAAAATAGAGATTCAATGTAATCCCAATCAAAATCCCCATGACATTCTTGACAGAATTAGAAAAAAATCATCCTTAAATTCATATGGAAGCACAAAAGACCCCAGATAACCAAAGCAACCCTAAGCACAAAGAGCAACACCGGGGGGGTTACTATAGCAGATCTCAAAATAAACTACAGAGATATAGTCTTAAAAACATCATTGTACTGACACAAAAATAGACACATAGATCAATGGAACATCATTGAAGATCCAAACT
>NW_008353747.1:2091038-2092265 GCF_000622305.1 Nannospalax galili | reverse complement strand
AAAGCATCTGAACAGCAAAAGAAACAATCAAAAAAGTGAAGAGAAAACCCACAGAGTGGGTTTAGCATCCCGAATATATAAAGAACTCAAAAAACAAAGAATCAAGAAATCAAATGACCCAATGAAAAGATGGGCTAAAGATCTAAACAGAGAGTTCTCAAAGGAAGAAATAAAGATGGCTAAGAAACATCTCAAAAAGGGTTCAACATCGTAAGTAATTAGGGAAATGCAAATTAAAACCACCCTAAGCTATCACCTTACCCCAATCAGACTGGCTAGGATTAAGAGAACAAATGATACCAAATGCTGGCAAAGATGTGGAGAAAGGAGAACATTCATTCACTACTGGTGGGATTGCAAACTCGTACAGCCTCTATGGAAAACAGTGTGGAGAACTCTTAAAATACTAAAAATGAACCTACCATATGACCCCGTTATACCACTCCTTGGCATATACCCAAGGACTCATCCTACTGTAAAGACACTTATGCAACCATGTTTATTGCTGCTCTTTTCACAATAGCTAAGAGATGGAAGCAACCTAAGTGTCCCTCAACTGATGAGTGGTTAACAAAAATGTGGTATATTTACACAATGGAGTTCTATTCAGCAGTAAAGAAACATGAAATAATGAAATTTGCAGGTAAATGGATGGATCTAGAAACTGTTATACTAAGTGAAGTAACACAGACTCAGAAAAACAAACGATGTATGTTCTCCCTCATATGTGGCTCCTAGCACCAAAGCCTTTTAAATTCCAGGTCCTTTTAATAAGATGATGCTGTACAGCAGTCCCTTCTGCATGAAATAGTTACCATCATCACAACTTCAGCTGAGCCTCATCGCTAAACACCATCACAAATGACAGTTGTGTTCATTCATTAAAGGAGGGCCAAGCAGGGTCATTGAACCCTCACTGGATTATCCAGCCATTCTTCCCAGCCAACTGTATGTAATTAGGCCCTAATCACACATGGTCTCCTGGATTTGGGGAGGGCTAAAGTATACAATCTGGGGAAGGCTAGGAAGAGAAGGCATGACCCATGCTGGATAAAGGCTTTCCAGTGTGCATACCCTCAGGTCCTACACCTCAGCAACACCTCAGTTATCTCAGTAAGTAAGCTCAATAAATTCATTCATTCCCCAGTAAAACTTTAATGAAACATCGGCTTGACACTAGAACCTTAAAAGGGAATAAGCATTGCTTAGCATCCCCAGGAAAAAGAA
>NW_008353747.1:2089950-2090740 GCF_000622305.1 Nannospalax galili | reverse complement strand
AAGGTTTATCTGAGAATATTTTTTTTTTACCCAAGCCTTATCTACATAGCACATGATAATTCAAACTATCAGACTGGTGGAACTAACCTTATTGAATATTTAACAGCCATAGTTTGAGGCCTATACTAATGCGGTCAGAGGGACTTAAAGGACAGTTTTTGCCCCTTGCCCTCCAAGGTCGACTAAGCTCCAGAGGAATATGGTTCATCTCTCAAAATGTCCTGTATCTGTGGTGAGTCACCTGTCCTCTTGTTCAGGGAGGCCATGTAGACCCCAGGAGATGGACTTGAACCAGTGTCCAGTCTACAAAGAGAAGGGCCAACTCAGAGGAAACATCTCATTCATGCTCCCAAGTGAAGCCAGCCATGGTTGAGCAGGACCTTTGGCTTATCTTCACTTAGGTGGAACTGGTAAAAGAAAGGAGCCAGGAGCTCCTCCCAAGCCCATGTGACCCCTGAGGAACAGATCCTCAAATGACCTTTATGTAAAAATAAATTGATTTTATTTGGGTCAACTCTACAGTCTTAAACACCCAAAAAGAAAGTATAACCAAAGAGTAAAGTCATCAGTATAGTTCTTTAAGAGTTCAAGGGATTACACCGTGTAGCTAAGGGAGACAACCAGCTACCATTCTAAAATAATGGATAAATTTGTTTTCTCTCCCTATCTAGAAGCCTTTGAGAGGGAACTGACACTAATTCTAAACACTCCAATAGCCATCAAAATACCTGAAAGCAAACCCTGAATCCATCACTCCAGCCTTGGAAGACAAAAGACAAATGAGGATGAA
>NW_008353747.1:2079699-2089638 GCF_000622305.1 Nannospalax galili | reverse complement strand
GAAGGGGAACTTCAATTGCCTCACCCTGCATCCCTGTTCAGCATGGAAGAAGCCAGAGCAATCGGCATCCCTATTCCCTATCCACAATTTGGGTAACCTCTTCAGAGGATGATGTGATAAGAATAGGAGGTAGGAATTGGCTAGGCAGTTAGAGTAAAAGACCCCAAAGAAAAGTAGCCAGTTTCTTGGCTAAAAGTCAAAATGTCCTTGGGCCTCTTAGCAACATAACTCTGTTCCAAAGGCCAAAAATGTCGAAAGTATTTTGGAGCTTGTATCTAATCCTTAAAAATTGTAGGGTTACCTTTTCAGCAAGGGGAATGTTAGAATAGCCAAAAGCCCCATAAAAAATAAATAAATCAGGCCTGGAGAGATGGCTCAGCGGTTAAGAGTACTGACTGCTCTTGCAGAGGACCCAAGTTTAATTCCCAGCACCTACATGGTGGCTACGAACCGTCCTTAACTCCGGTTCCAGGGGAATCGGAAGCCCTCTTCTGACCTCCATGGCATTGCAGGACATTAGTACACTCACATACATGCAGGCAATAGACTCGTACACATAAAATAAAAATAATAAATAAAATATTTTTTTAAAAAGAAATGAAGAAAGAATAAATCAAAGAAGAAGAAAGTACATGAAGTTATCAGAAAAAAAGCGATGGGGACAAATGGGAGGAATTGGAGGGGAGGGAGTGGGCATGGATTTGATCAAAACACCTTGTATGTATGTATGAAATTCTCAATAAATTATTTATTTAAAAAAAAAAAGAGTTTTGGTCATGGCCACACCCCACATATCATCCCTGGAGAGGAGAGTGTAGACTAAGCGGAGAAATCTGAGTAGCCATTTTCAATCTCTTCTCTTCCCTCCTAGCTCACCTTCTAGACAGTATATTCCTGTAAGGTAGTTAGGCATGCTGGTGCATGCCTGTAATCCCAGCACTTGGAAGTAGAGTCAGGCAGGATCAGAAGTTCAAGGTCATCCTCAACTACAAAGTGAATTGGAGATCAGTCTGAACTACATGAGACTCTGTCTCAAACAAAGTCCTGTAATGAATGGTGCTCATCCTTCATTTATTTAGATGGGTGATTTCCAAAGATCTCATCTTGGAATACTTCCTCTCAGCTCTGAAATCTGTCTTACAATGTCAGTCTTTGGGTCTCACATTTCATTACATCAGCCAATAAGTCATCAGTAGCTATCTGGATGCTATGCGGAGGTGTGTTCATTACTTTTCTCATGCTGTGACCAAACACCAGACAAGAAGCAACTTGAGAAGAGAGAGGCTTATTTGGGCTCACGGTTTGAGGGGATACAGCCTACCAGGAGCGGGAAGGCTTGGCAGTGGCACCATGTGGCAGCAGCTTGTTCACCTCTGAGTAAAACAGGAAGCAGAGACAGAATAAAGGCAAAGACAGAAAATGAAGCAGGGTAGAACTGCCAACCTCAAGGCATGCCCACCCTCCAGCTGCCCACTTCTTCCAGCTGGGCCTCCCTCCTAACAGGCTCCACAACTCTCAGAGCTGAAGAGATGGCTCAGGAGTTAAGAGCACTTGCTGCTCTTCCAAAGGACCAGAGTTTGGTTCCCAGCACCCATATCAGGTGGCTCACAACTGCCTGTAATTCCTGCTACAGGGGATCAAACGTCCTCTTGTGGCTTTAAAGGGCATCTACACACACACATACATACACACACACACACACACACACACACACACACACACACATAAAAAATAAAATTAAAAACCACTCTCAAAACAGCGCCCTCTTCTGGGATTCAAGTATTCAAACATATAAGCCTAGTGAGGGACATTTCACATTCAAACCATTAACAGGATTCTGAGAACTCTTCTTGACTTGGTGAAATGCTGTAATCAATGCATGATGCCTGCCACAGCAATGTAGGAAAGGGGGATGGGAGAGAGCTCAGCAGTTAAGAACACTGGCTGCTCTTGCAGAGGACCTAGGTTCGATCCCCAGAACCCACATGGCATCTAACAATCATCTGTAACTCCAGTTCCAGGGGATCCATCGCCCTCTTCTGACCTCCGTAGACATTGCACAACATGGGTGCACTTACACACACGCAGGCAATACACTCATACCCAGAAAATAATTTTTAATGAAAAAAAAAAAAGGAAATGCAGGGAAGGGAAGTAAAAGAGCCTGCTGACAGCTTTCTCTAGTCAGCACATTATAGATGCCCAGCAAGAGTTTATCAAAGTAACACATGAGTTCCAGGGAGTCCCTCAGCAGATGTGCTGGCCTTTTTCTCTGTAATTACCTCTGTCTTTCTGGGTTTGGAATGAGCAGCTATTGCTCTATTCCAAGCCATAGGGCAGGAATCAAGCTAGTCCCTAGGTTTTGGGACAGTAAGTACAGGGATTCTTGTTTCTGCAAGGTCTCCATCCTGCATTCCTTGGCCGAGAATTCCAGGCAGAACTGGGGGACACAGAGGGCAGAAACAGAGGAAGCACAGGCCTCCCTGCCCTGAAGATCCAAATGGAGTCAGACACCTCTCAAGAACTCCAAGTTTGCAGTTTGGTGAGGAAACCCATCCCAGGGGGTTTTCCTGGTCATGAGTGGGGCAGTCAGCATGTAAATGGTGTTTCCCCTCATCTACCAGCTCTGGTGACTCATCCAGTACCAGGCTATTCTTATGTCCACATCCAGCCCCAGGTGGCTGTTAAAGTAAAAAAGGCAGCCACCCACCCCCCTACTGCTCCTAAAAATGACCAACTAGAGCCCTCCACTAAAGGATGCTATGTCTCTGCCCTACAGCCTGGTCCTTCCCCATGCTGTGGCCAAGGGACATCTCTGCCCACCCCCTCACCCCATTCAGGCAAGTTCTCCCATCACTCCCTAGCCAGGTTCCCTGAGCCATCTAAGGAGGGATCTGACAGCACAGGATTACCTACTCAGAGGGAGCTACAGTGACTGTGTTTACTCCCAAACCTGGCCCTATTTAGTGGTCTGTGTGCATCATTAATCTTCTTCCACAATCCGTTCCCCATCTGCTCCCACTTTTTAATGAACTGCCACTTGTCACACTCAATAAAATCAGCACTTTGCAAGAATTTCAGCAAAGGATGGAAAGAGGAAGGCAAGAGGCAGCAGGAGCAAGTGATGAGAAAGGACACAGGGAAAACCAGGGGGTCTGAGCAAGGAGGCAGCAATAGAAGTCCCCACTGTGCAGAATCAGAAGCAGTATCTCAAGACCAAGTGCTCTGGGCCTCCTCACCAGGGACAAGGTACTAATAACCACAGCGACCTGGGGCAGCCAGCCCTGCCCTGTGCCACGTCTTGTCAGGCCAGGTTTGATCCATGCCAGCTTCCTTTATACAATGATTCTCCTGGTCGTGAGTGGCGCAAGCGATATGCAGATGGTGTTTCCCAGCCTCAGCTACCAGCTCTGGGGACACATACGCTACCAGGCTATTACTTCCTGATTACTGGCTTGGCAGTCAACCCGCTCTGAGCTGTAAATCAACAGCAGAAAGGATGTCTGGGGAAACTGGGGCTTCAATCTGCCCTTTTCAATATGTGTCCACAACCAGCATGTGATGAGGGCTTCATCGGGGCCAGAAGATGGATGGGGAAGAAAAGGCTGGTAGAGGGGAAGAAGACAGGGTCTTTGCTCTATGTGGGAAATGTCATGGCAGAGGGCAGAGTCATAACAGGGATGTCTGAGGGTAAAAGAGTTGAGGGGACTCCTCAAAGTCACATGGTGGCACTCAGGGGTGGAGGGGGCTGCTAACCCTCTGATCTTCTGGAATGAAAAGACTCTGGCCTCTGAAGCTCCTCTCTTCCAGATCTAGGGCTGGGATGCCTGAAGATCCCAGTCTGGCTAGTCATAGAGATGAACCGGGGTAGGGAGATCTGATGCCAGTTGGAAGCAGCCACAATCTCACAGTCCTTGGAAGGAGCCAGAGCACTAGGCTTCTAAGCACCCATCTCACCTCTGGCTTTGCTTGTCATAGTCTGAATCAGATGCTTCTTTCTGAGGGTAACATCAGTGGGTCCATGTTCAAGTTTGAACACCTGTCAGCCATATGTCAAAGTACCACCTACTCTTATCCCTCTCACCCTTCAGGGTAAAACTCCTCCCAGTGCTTCAGTTTCCCACCAGGATTCTTGCCAGCTCCTCCCTGAGAAACAAGGTCCTCCAAACATTGCATGCCCCTGTCTCCTCCCACCAGAATGCCAGTTCCACCAGACAGGGCCCCCATGAGTCCTCTCTTCAGCCATCTCCCAGCCACCCGAAATGGGGCCCAGTGAAAACTCAATAAATATTCATTGATCAAGCAGATGAGTGAATGGATGGACGAAGTGAAGATCCAGAACACCTCACTTGGTGTGTCACCTGTCTTTTGGATCCTTGGAGTTTCCTTCCTGCCCTGTCATCTCTTTGCCACCTCTAAGGCTGCTTCCATGATGCTCTCCATACCAAGGACTAAGCAGGATTTGGGAGAATCCAGGCCCAGTTCTTCTCAGGGCTGCTTCCTCCCACCCCTCACCCACCAGTGTTCCTGAGGTCCTTTCATTCAGCACTGAGTCACAGACATATGGAGGGAAGGATGCCTCATGCTCACAGCTCTTGCGCTGGTCCCCAGAGGTGCCCCAGCCTGGCTGACTATACAGCCCCTTTCCTGCTTCAGCTGCATGGCTCCCTCTACTTGGGACACTCTGGTCTCAGAAACCATAGATCCACCCCCAGATCCTGCCCACGCCTGCATAAGACAATCCCACTTAAAGCAAAGAATCGTTTAAAAGTTATACCAAGAGGGAGTGGAAAAGGAAGTCAGAAAGCCGTTGCTTCTTGTAGAAAGGTAAGTGGACTGAATGTCAGATCACAACAGCTCCTTCCCCGAACCTAAGCCTGGAGACAGTAGGAAGCCAGAGGAAGAAGCACAGAAAGGTTGTAAAAGAGAGGACACAAGGTGGACCTCTGCTTACCTCGTCATTGGCTTGGGCAGCAGAGAGCACCTCCAGTCCAAGATAGGCCACATCAATAGCTACAGCTATGTGAGGAGGGAGCACAGGCATGAGGGAAACAGCTGACGGTGGGTACAGCAGACCTGTCAGAACCTCAGTGTCACACATCTCAACACATAGCCTAGAAAGACTAGGAGAAAGACTTAAAACAGCTTACCTAGAGGTTGGGTCATCTTGTAGGAGGAAAGGGATCATGGAGGTCCACAGATGATGGTTGGACAATACCACAGTTCTGTGCAGTAAGGTGAGCTTAATACCTCTCCCACCCAATTCCTCCTGCACTTGTCTTGAGGGACAGAAGCCAGGCCCTGGGATATATCTGGTCCCCCTTGATCTATGTAACAGCCAAGATAGCTGATGTCTCTGGGAAGTGAGTGTTCACGGGGGAACAGGAGGAAATAACTGAGGTGTTGCAACCCTTCCTTGCAACAAAAAAGAGAGAGAAGAAATTGCAGGAAACAAAAATAAAGCTGAAGAACTGGGCAGAACAATAATTAAAAATAATTTTATCAGCTAGTAAAATTGGATCAGAGGGGAAAGGCACTTGCTTCCAAATCTGATGACCTGAGTTCAATCCCCAAACCTATATGATGGAAAGTGAGAACTGACTTCCAAAAGTTGTCCTCTGACCTCCAGGTAATGCACAGCACACACACACACACAACACACACACACACACACACACACACACACACACGATAAATAAATGTAAAAAAATCATTTTAAACAAAGATTCTCAGATAAGGAAAGATATTGGGAATCAGAAGTGGGAACTTAGTTATAAAGAAGAGGATTGAAAGTCTTAATATGGAAGAGATGGTTGTTGGAATAAAGAATTTGCTAAATAGAATGAAAAGAAAAATGGGTGAAATAGAAGATGAGGCTAGTGCTAAACCACATTGTAAGTTATGAACTATTAAAGAAAAATTAAGAAATATAATCCTTAGGAATAGAAATCTCAGTCTAGAACTTCTGGGGGAGAAGAATGAAAAGAGGGAAGGGGATGTTTCACGGAAATAAAGAATGAATCAGTCAGGCATGATGGTATATACCTGTGTTCCCAGCACTTGAAGGCTGAGCCGAAGGATCCTCAGTTCAACACCAGCCTGGGCTACACAGTGAGATCTTTCTCAAAATGAAGTGGGAAAGGGCTGGAAACATAGCTCAGTGGTACAGACCTAGCATGTGCAAAATTCTGGATTTAATACCCAAGAAAGGAGAGAAAGAGGGAGGGAAGGAAGGGAAGATAAGCTGCCATATGAACAAGAATCAAATCAAAGGGCTGGAGACATGGCTTAGTAGGTAAAGTGCTTGCTGGGCAAACATAAAGACCTGGGCTCAAATCCCAGCACCCATGTTAAAGTCAGGTATGGTAACGTGTGCCTGTAACCCCAATGCTGGAAGGTAAAGGGGGACAGGTAGATGATCCTACAGGCTTTCTGGCCAGCCAGTCTAGCCTAAACAGTGAGCTCTAGGTTTATTGAGACTCTGCGTCAAAAAAATTAAATAAGAGGGTTGGAGAGATGACTCAGCAGATAAGAGCACTGGCTGCTCTTGCGAACGACTCAGGTTTGGTTCCCAGCACCCACATCATACCTAATAATAATCTGTAATTCCAGTTCCAGGGAATCCGACACCCTCTTCTGACCTCCACAGGCATTGGAGGGTGCACTTACATACATGCAGGCAATACACTTATATGCATAAAATAAAGGCAATAAATAAAATATTTTAAAATAAATAATAAAATAAAATAAGATGGATAAGCAATTGAGGAAAACATCCAGAGAACAGACCCTTTCAAGTTGTCCTCTGACCTCCATACCTACACACACACACACACACACACACACACACACACACACAAATGCAATAAAATAATATCTTCAGTGTTTCAGGAGAAGAAACTTTCAGCCTTTAATTTCATTCTAAAGGATCCTATATTTAAATATAAGACCAAATTATAGGCTGGTATTAGATAGGTGAGATGGCAGAATATTATCTTTGAGTATATGGTGATTTTTTTTCTTACTTTTTTATTTTTCTTTTCCTAGTACTAGCAATAGAATCCAGAGCCTTGTACATGCTAGGCAAGTACTCTACCACCAAGCTATACCTCCAGTTTATAATATTCTCTTTGAAAAACTCATGGAAGAAGTAGTCTAGGAAGAAAATAAATAAAATTAGTGTGCTGGGAGATACAGCAGAAAACAGGAAAAAAGTAAGAATCAAAAGCAAAAGGGTATCCTCAACCACCTACAACCAAAATTTTAAATCACTCTAACATGGTGGCACAAGGTAAAGACCTTGAAGAAGGTAAGAAAGTGGTCCATGCCTTTTACAAGCAAGATATATACTTAAGAACTTAATATGAAAAAATAATACAATAAGCAGTTTTAACAGGAAAATCACCAGAAAAATGCTAAATAGAATGAGTTACTTTTGACTAGTCAGTGTATACAATGTCATGCTACAGTAACGAGCTGCCCCACATCAATGACTTACAACAACAGGTTTATTTCTCATCCGGATGCTGGCTGCAGGCCAACCCTAAGGCAGACGTGTTCCTTCTAACACCTTATTCCCAGGCTGGTGGAGCAGGTCTAGTTCAGCCTCAAGGCAGGGAGGAAGAACACTGGGGACCGCAGGATGGCCATTAAAATTGCTCTGATTTTTTTGACTCGTGTCCCATTTGTCAAGCAAATCTCAGGTCATGCCTGACATCAACGGGGCAGGAAAATATCTTCCCAGGGTTATGCTGAAAACTTCATAGAAACAGGTTGAGATGCATGACCCTCTTGTGTGAGGGATGAAACATCTCCAGAACCAAGAAAAGACAGTTTACTAATTGATGAACATCATGAAGGGAGGGGTGCAGAAATTTTCAAGACATGAAATTAAATAACAACAAAGTTACAATAATGAAAGGGAAAACGGGCATGGTGGTGCACACCTGTAATCTCAATACTCAGGAAGCTGAGGCAGGAGGATTGTGAATTTGAAGACAGCCTGAGCTATCTCAATAAAATTTTTAAAATCATATGTATACTGAATTTTCTTAAAAAGAAACACATAAAGACATATTTAAATTAAAAATCTAGAGTTCAAGCTTGGCAAGATGGTGGAGAACCAACTCCCTGCTCTCCCCATTAAACACAACTATGAACCCTGAAAATTATGCCAGGGGCTACTTAAAAGGAACTCTGATCTGTGATAAAACAAACTGGTCTGTGACCTAGGACTAGAGGAACAAGTGAAGGATCACCTTACACCCGTATACAACATAACAACCGAAGATAGCAACCAGACCCACCTGTTTCCAAAGCCCAGTCTAGCAGCAAAAAAGAATTACTCGTCCTCTAGGTCAGAGACACGGTTTAGAAAGCCCAACACCATGATGAGAACAGTTGATGGACAGTCACACCAAACCAGGTCACTTGGGAAAATAGCCAGTTTCCCTCCCCTGCCTGAGACTTCTTTCCTTCCCCAAGAGATATCCAGGAGTTCAGGCCAGGAAAAGTGCTTTTACCCCTTGGGCAACATGAACAGAAGCTAATGGGAGCCCAGCAGTAGCAGATAAACCAAGAGGCCCAAACCAGCCTCAGAAAGGCTCTGAAAATCAACCGTCAACCATCATTGGGAAAACAGCCTACAGAGTCCTGTCACTAAACACAAACAAAGTAACTGCCTGCTAAGACACAAAGCTCCTCTAGAGCTCTGAGTCTCCTAACATGATATATAACATGTCCAGGATATAATTTAAAAACCACCTATAATACCAAGAATCAAGAAAAATCAGAATGCAAATGAGGAAAGGCAATCAACAACACCCACTGAGATGAATCAGACGTTGGAATTATCTACACGATCATTTTTTAAAGCAGCTATCCTCAAAATGTTCCAATGATGGATTACAATTTCTCCTGAAACAAATGAAAAAGAAATAGAGTCTTAACAAAGACTGAAGTTATATATATGTGTCTATACACATAGAACTATTAAATGGACCCTATGATGGACATTTTACAGCTTAAAACCACGATAATGGAACTTCGAATCAACAGATGAGTTTAGTCGTAGGGTGAAGGTAACATTAGTCAGAGGGTATGAGGACACCCAGTCTGAACAACAGAGGAAAATGGGTTTAAAATAATGAACAGAGCTGGGCGTGGTGGCTCACGCCTTTAATCTCAGCACTGGGGAGGCAGAGACAGGCGGATCCTCTGTGAGTTTGAGGCCAGTGTCGTCTACAGAGTGAGCTCCAGGCAGCTGGAGCTCCAGGGAGACCCTGTCTCAAAAAGATCAAATAATAATAATAATAATAATAATAATAATAATAACGAACAGAACTTCAGAGATTTTAGGGATGATAACAAAAGATCCAGCATCCACGTGGTTAGAACTGTGGGATGAGAAGAGGGAGAGACTGGAACCAAAAGAGTATTCAAAGAAATGGTGCTAAACTCTGCAGACATGGCTAAAGACACAAGCCCACAGATTCAAGAATCCAAGCAATCGTCAAACCAGTTAAAATGAAAGGAAATCTGTGTTCAGGGTTGGGGAACATGGTGCAGCAGTTAAAGAATGTGCTATATAGCATGAAACTGGAATTGGGATTTCAGAAACTCAGTCAAATGTTAGGTGGGTATGGCAGCCTGCCTGTGATTCCAGCCTCTGAAGACAGAGACCAGGGATCCCCAGAATAAGCTGCCTAGCAAGACTAGCCATATCAGTGAGCTCTAGGTTTGACTGAGAGAGCCTGCCTCAATGAACAAGGTGGAAGAGAGATAGAAGATGATTCCTAACATCAACCTTGGGCCTTCAGATGTATAGCACACACCTGCATACAGTCCCACACATGTGAGCCAACCTTGGGCCTTCAGATGTATAGCACACACCTGCATACAGTCCCACACATATGAGCTGACATGAAAAACTAAAATCAA
>NW_008353747.1:2075954-2079547 GCF_000622305.1 Nannospalax galili | reverse complement strand
GGAGGGAGGGAGGGAGGGAGGGAGATTATTTGATCTTATCAATAGATGCTGAAAAGGGCATATTATAAAATCCAACAGTCCAGCACTCACTCATTATAGAGGATAATTATTGAACTTGATAATAAGCATCCACAAAAGAAATCCTACAGTTAATATCATACTTATGAGGAATGGCTGAATTCTTCCCCCTAAGAGCAGGAACAAAACGGAGACGTCCACTCTCACCATGCTTATTCGAAATGATTCTCGAATTTGTAGCCATTGCAGTTAGGCAAGAGAAGGAAACAAAACAAGAAATGAAACTGCTATCTCTGTTTACAAATGGCATGATAATTTTTCTAAAAAATCACAAAGAATATACAGATGAAAACTTTCTACAATGAGTTCAGCAAAAACTGATATGAGATCAAACATACAAAAATTAATTGTATTTTATATACATGCATGAACATGCAGAAACAAAAATTTACAGCATACTGCCATTTATAATCAATCCAAATAAAATGAGATATTTATGTGTAAGTTTAACAAAACAGGCACAGGATCTGTGTGCTAAGAATTATGAGATGATGATTGTCATACTTAGCTTCAGTTGTCAACGACACATCTGGAAAGAAGGAATCACAATTGAAGAATTTCCTCAATCAGACTGGCCTGTGGACAGGTCTGTGAGGCATTTTCTTGATTGTTAATTGATGTAGGAGGACCTGTTAGACAGGTTGGCCTGGTCTGTATAAGAAAGGCAGCTGAATATGAGTCTGGGAGCAAGCCAGTGAGTAAGTAGCGTTCCTTTGTGGTTTCTGCTTCAAGCTCCGGTCTCAGGTTCCTGACTTCCCTAGATGATGGCCTAAAAAATATAAGATAAAATAAACCCTTTCCTCCCCAAGTTGCTTTTTGTCAGTGTCTTAGCACAGCAAACTAGAATAGTGATGAAATAACTTAAAACCTAAGTAAGTAGAGCTACATACTGTATTTGGCCGGGGGGGGGGGGGGGGGAGAACGGACGGACAGACACAATAGAGCAAATATGTCAGTTCTCCCACAACTGACCTAGAAAATTAATGCAATTCCAATAAAAATCCCATCATGGCTTTTATAAATGTAGGTGCATTAACCATGTGTCTCCAGAGGAATAAAACCAAAACAATCACTGGTTGTAGTAATCAGAGATTTATGGTAAAGAATGGACTCACATGGTTACAGGGAACTGGAAGTCTGAGTATGTGCAGTCTGCAAGCTAGAGACCCAGAAGAACCAACATTGCCTAGTTCAAAACATAAGAAGGAAAGCCAGTGGTGTAAGTTCTTGGCCAAATGCAAAGGAGAGCTGAGACTATAGTGTCTGGTCTGCTTCTGCGTCTGAATCAAAGGCAAGGAGAAACTGGTCCGTCCCTGTGTGAGGTCAGCCAGAGAGAACGACGATCATCCCTTCCTCAGCTTTCCTGTTTTGTTCAGGGGATTGGATGCCACCCACACACACTGATGAAAGCAATCTTCTCTACTCAGTCTCCTGATTCAAAAGTTAATCTCATCCAGAAACAAACTTGTAACAATTTTTAACCAAATGCCTGGGCACCCCATGGGCCAATCAAGTTGACACATAAAACCAATCATCACAGCAGGCAAACTTATTCTAAAGTTTCTGGGGGAAGGCTCAAGCCCTTGAAGAGCTAAAATAATGTGGACTAAGGGGGAGGAAGTGGGAGAAATCACTTTCCTTGATAATGAAGTTTACTCTATAGCCATGGTAATCAGGAAAATGTGGTATTGGCAGAGAAGTAAAGACATAGCCTAATGGAACAGAATAGAGGACAACAGAAATAGATCTACACAAATAAGCTCAACTGAGTGTGTGTATTTTATGTATATATATGATGTATGGGCATGTGTGTGATGTGTCTATGTACATGTTCATATGTCTGAGTATAGGGATATGCATGCCATAGCATACATGTGAAGGTCAGACAACATGGGATCAGTCCTTATCTTCTGCCTTAAGACAGGGGATTCTCCTCTCTCAGTCTCCCATGTCACCATAGGAGTACAGGAATTACAGATGTAAGCTACCACAGCCAGCTTCATATGAATTATGGGAATAAAACTCAGGTCCTTTTATTTAAACAATAGCACTTTACCCAATGGTCCATGTCCCCAGCCCCTCAAGTGACTTGTTAAGGTTTTTATTAGCATGTATTAATTATATCAAATAATGAACTTCCTTATGACATTTTCATGCATGGACATAATGTATACTGAGCATATTCACCTTCTATTACCACTATTATCCTCCCTCTACTCCCTCTGATCCCTTCCTCTTCCCAACTAGTTCCTCCTTTACTTTCATATCTGGTTTTTGTTTTGTTTTGTTTTGCTTTGCTTTGTTCGAGACAGGGTCTCACTACATAGCCCTGGATAGCCTGGAACTCACTATGTAGACCAGGCTGGCCTCAAACTCACAGAGATCCACCTTCCTCTCCCTCTGAAATGCTGGGATTAAAGGTGACCACCATCACACCCAGTTATTTTCATGTCTTTGAGGGAGCAAATATCAATGAGTTTGATTAGGGTTGCTTATAGGAGATGGTTGAGGGGTTATTTACAGGAGCACAGGCACTTATCAGGGGCTATACCACTAAAGAAAATATCTGTCCCTCATAGGTCTTTAAGGAGTAAGGCCTTGTGAGCCCCTCCTCCATTCTCGACAGAATGTTGCAAGGCTTGTGCATGAAACCACAGCTACTGTGAGTTCAAGACCATAATGACCTTGTCAGACAGCATTCCACAGCATTCCACCCCTTCCTCTGGCTCTCACATTCTTTCCACCTCATCTTCTGCAAATGTCCTATGAACTCTGAAGGGGACAAAGATGTCCTATTTATGACTGGGTATCCAACAGTCATTTATCCTCAGTATCTTAACCAGTTAGGAGTCTCTGCAGTCACTGCTGACCACTGCACAGACACTCTCTAACCAAAGCAACACTAATCTATGGGTGCAAACATAATTATTTAGGAGACAATTTGACAGGCACATCATGTCCACTTAGCAAAACAACAGTAGTGTCTCCACTGCTAATCTTATGACTTTCCTAGCCACAGGCATTTGAAGTTTACAGTACAAGACATGAATTCCCTTCTGTGGAGCAGACCTCAAATCCTATCAGAAAGAAGTTAATTACTACCATAATAGACTTAGCACAATTGCACCAGTGGGAACATCTTGCCTGACAAGTTGGTAGTGTTGCACACAGGGGCCACATTGAGTAAGACTGCTGATGACAAGAGTCCCCAGCAGTCTGCATGGCACCTTCTGGCATTGTGAGGGCTAGTCATCAGACAAGATGCTTCCAGCTACAGTCCAGCGTGGTTCTCTATGTCCTCTGTGACCAGAATATGTGGTGTCTTCAACAATAAAGTCTTACCACCTATCAACTGATTTTTTTTTTTTGGTCTTTTTTTTTAAGGTCTCCCTGTAGCCCCAGAAACAATCCAATGGAGGGAAAATTAACCTTAGCAGGTGGCCATCCAGAAACAAGTACTTAACCTAGACCTAAACCTTATGCCTTGTTCAAAATTAACTCAAAATGGACCAGGA
>NW_008353747.1:2059081-2075804 GCF_000622305.1 Nannospalax galili | reverse complement strand
TAGCTTCCAACACTTAAATATATATATATATATATATATATATATATATCCAGGTGGGAGTAAATATAAGTAAAGGCCAAGAAACTAGAAAGGGGCCCATGGGACTAGAAAAGGGAGGCTCTCAAGGAAGGACATGAGGAAGACAACACAAAGTAGAAGTATCCCCAGGTGAAAAGTAGGAGGCAGGGAGAAGATCGAGGAAGGGGAAAGGGCAATCAACCAAACTGAAATGTGTATCAAAATCCTACATGGACACTTGTTAAGATAACTCACAAAATGAAATATCTTTTAAAAATAATATAGTGTAAAAATATAAATATTTTCAGAAAAAAAATAAAAAGAATAAATTTTGTGGTTCTAGGACTAGGTAAAGGGTTCTTGGATTTGATATCAGATGTATAATCCGTAACAAGAAAATTCCATAAATTAGAATGCGTTAAAAATTTTAAAGTTTAAAGCCAGGCACAGTGGCACATGCCTTTAGTCCCAGCACTCAAGAAGCACAGGCAGTCAGATCTCTGTGAGATGAAGTCCAGCCTGGTCTACATAGCCAGTGCTGGGTCAGCTGGGGCCACAGGGAGACTCTGTCTCAAAATCACCAAAAAAAGAAAAAATTTTAAGTTTAAAGAATGACTCTGTGGGCAGAGACACCTGCCACCAAGCCTGACGACCTGAATTTGATCCCTGGGACTCGCCTGGTACAAAGGACCAGTTGCCACAAGTTGTCCTCTGAGAGAGAGAGAGAGAGAGAGAGAGAGAGAGAGAGAGAGAGAGGAAATACATAAAATATTTTGAATTTTAAATTTTGTTTTGAATGAAAAAGTCATAAAAAGATGAGCCACAGTCTAAGCAGAATCTTTGCAATCCACATACACAACAAAGAACTAGTATTTAAAACATAAAGACAAATAAGCATGTGGAAAGGTAAGCAACATCATTAGCCACAGAGGAAACACAAATTAAAACCACAGTAGAAGATCATGATCCACCTTTCTGAACGACTAAAATAAAAAAGTGGCAACATCAAACGCTAGTGAGGATGAGGAGAAACTGCACCAGGGGCGCTGCCAGGGGACTGTAAACTGGCACAGCCTCTCTGTGCAAAAGTTTCACATAAAGCTGAATGTGCAAATATTGTTTAATCCAGAAATTATATTCTTGGGCAATAATCCCAAAGAAGTGAATTAGGTTCACAAAAAAAATAGTATACAAACATCCATAGAAGATTTATTCATAGCAACCACAAACTAGAGTCAACCCAGGTGAATAGTTAAACAAACTATGTTGCATCCATATAGCATGATGTGCTACTCATCCATTTAAAAAAAAAAAAAAAAAAGACCTTAAAAGTAAAAATAAATTGGTTTATTTGGGCCAACTATATGGTCTTAAAAGCCCAAAAGGAAAGTATAACCAAAGATTAAAGTGATCCGTGTATTTCCGGCTGTCCTCATTCATTAAAGGAGGGCCAAGCAGGGACATTGAACCCTCTCTGGATTATCCAACTGTATGTAATTTGACCCTAATCACACATGGCCTGCTGAATTTGGGGAGGGCTAAAGTATACAATCTGTTGAAAGCTAGGAAGAGAAGGCATGACCCATGCTGGGAAAAGGCTATCCAGTGTGCATACCCTCAGGTCATTCATACACCTCAGCAACACCTCAGTTATCTCAAAGCCTTTTCGAGGTAACTGACACTGATTCTAACTATTCCAACAGCTATCAAAATACCTGAAAGCAAATCCTGAATCCATCACTCTAGAATCCAGCCTTGGAAGACAAAAGAAAAAGGAGGAGGAACCCAATAGAGGGATGGTTTTGGAAGCTCTCATCAAGAAAGTCCAATGGACTCTGATATGAACACTTGAAATTTGCCCTGTTCTGACTTTTTCTGGTTCCCTGTCTAGAACTTGTAATGCTAACAACTACTCTTGCTTTTACTTTTCCTTCACATCTCCTAGGCACCAGTCAAGGACTTTCTCTTCTCCCTATAGAAAAGAGTTATGCACTCTGGGAGTCTTTTAGATAGACCCACTGAAGGGGTGTTCTGATTGCCTCAGGGTGTGTCCCTGTTCAGAATGGAAGAAGCCAGAGCAGTCTGCATCCCGATTCCCTATTGGCAATTTGAGTAAACTCTTCAGAGGATGGTGTGATAAGAATAGGAGGTAGGAATTAGCTAGACAGTTAGGGTAAAAAGACCCCAAAGAAAAGTAGCCAGTTTCTTGGCTAAAAGGCAAAATGTCCTTGGATCTGTTAGTAACATACTCTGTTCCAAAGGCCAAAAATGTTAAAAGTATTTGGGAGCTTGTATCTAGTCCTTAAAAGATTTTAGGGTTACCTCTTCAGAGGGGGAAATGTTAGAGTAGCAAAAAGCCTTCCCCCCCCCAAAAAAAGAAAGAGTACAAGAAGTTGTCAGGAAAAAAATGATGAGGAGATATGGGAGGAGTTGGAGGGGAGGGAGTAGGCATGGATTTGATCAAAACACATTATATGCATGTATGAAATTCTCAATAAATTTAAAAAGAAAAAGAAAACAGTACCATACCATGTGATAGGTGCTCATACCAAGTTGGATTACTTTCTAGGGCATTGTACTGAATGAAAGAAAGTCCACCTCCAATGTTGTATACCCTGTGATTTATATAGGATTTTTAAATAAGAGGTTGTCAGTGGTTAGCAGCCATTGGGGATGGTGGAGGAGAGAAGATGGAAGTGGGTAAGGCTACAAAAGAGTGGTGAAGATTCCTGAGGTCACAGAACTGAATGTCTTTGCTGTGGTGTTGGCTGCACAAGCCCGACATGTGACAGAACTCTACAGAACTAAAACATGCATCCTACATGCATGAGAATGAAGTCTGAATAAAGGCAAGATTGGTGTGTTGTATCAATGTCAATATCTCAACTGGGATATTATACTATTGCTTTGCCAAAGGTTACTGTTAAGGGAAACTCATTAACGTATACATGGAACTTCTCCATATTATTTATTACAGTGAGTGAAGATCTATAATTATGTCAATAAAATTTTCAGTAAAAGTAGAATCTGAAGGAAAATAAAGGGATGGTATGGCAGAGACAGAAAACTGTCGATCCTATGCACACTTGCATTTTTCCATGGAACACAATTTTTAGCTGGATGCATAACTTCCTGGAACAAAGAGTGCACTTCCCGCCAGCCACAGCCCATGACTAAGTTATGATCAATGGGATGTGGGTGGTAACAATGTATTCAACTACCAGAAAGCATTCTTAAGCAAAGGGCTGCCTTCCTACTCATCCTCATTACTCCCTTCCTCTCAACCACAGGGATAAGGAATTATATAACCAAGGGATTGTGGAGGACCAGGTAGAAGGGCCCGGGTCCCTGAGGTCACCACAGGGATTCCATGGCACCACTTATTTACCTTTGCCTTACTCTAAAGAAATAAACTTTTGCCATATTTAGGGCACACAAACTCTGAAAAAGCACCCACCTTATTTGGGATACTACTATTTGGCTTTCTATGACTGAAGTTCAATCTAAACTTATACGGTCAAATGCGAGATATGCACACAAAAGTAAACTACAGCTTTATTTTCAAATCAGGTAGAATTCTAGGCCCCAAAGAAAACTACGGGGTGGGGAGAGGGGGAGCTAGAAAGTTGGCTTAGGGATTAAGAGCACTGGTTGCTCCTATAGAGGACCCAGTTTCAGTTCCCAGTACCCACATGGTAGCTAACAATCATCTGTAACTCCAGTTCCAGGGGATCCAACTCCCTCTTCTGGTCTCCACAGAGAGTTCATCTTACTGCTAAAACATCAAAGTCTTTCTTTGGATTTTTGTATTTGGCTGAAGTTGAATTGAATTACCTCTCGTGTTTCTTCTAATCTTAAGATTCTAAGATGCAGGGCTTGAGAGATGGCTCGGTGGTTAAAAGCACTGGCTGCTCTTGCAGAGTACCAGGGTTCAATTCCTATGTGAATCCAATACCCTCTGTAGACCTCCATGGACATTGCATGACATGGGTGCACTTACCTACATGCAGGCAATACACTCATACACATAGACTAAAAGTAATAAATAAAATAGTTTTTTAAAAGAACAATTATATTAATTACTTTTGCATCACTGACCAAAACACCTGACAGAAACAACTTACAGGAAACAGTTTTATTCTGACTCATATTTTCAGGGGACTTCAGTTCACCAAAGTGGGAAAAGTATGGAGGAGCCACTCCGTGATGACAGGAGCATGAGGTGGATGCTGTTCACATCACAACAGACCAAAGGTGGAGAGCAGAGGTCAGGCTATAACTTTCAAAGACCCACCTCTAGTGACCTACTTCTGTAAGCCAGGCCCCACCTCCCAAAGTTTCCAAAACCTCCTGTAACAGTGCCACTGGCTGGGGTATATGTGCTTAAAACATGAGCCTGTATGGGACATCTTAGAGCACAGCAGTAGATCAGCAAGACAAAGGACCATAAATGTATGTGTGTTTAATAACATAGCCACAAAGGCTATAATAATAACTGACAGCGCTATGGGGAAAAATGATACACAGAAACTGTGGTTAAGGAATTTAACACACCCCTCTGAAAAACAGATCAAGAAGACAAAAATGAGCATAGAGAGATTTGGGTGATGTCATTGATAAGCTTCGATGGAGATATTGAACAACACCCAAGCTATGAGGAGGATATATTACATTTTAACTCACCTGG
Organism: Nannospalax galili; assembly: GCF_000622305.1. Lineage (NCBI taxonomy): Eukaryota > Metazoa > Chordata > Mammalia > Rodentia > Spalacidae > Nannospalax > Nannospalax galili. The sequence goes on along the minus strand of NW_008353747.1, from coordinate 2,071,099 downwards.
AACATTCAAACAAATTCTCTGTGAAATAGGTAACAAAGGATGATTATCTAGCCATCTCCAAGAGCTTTCTTTAATAAAAGTAGGAATCCATACTAAAAAACAGGGTTTTATTAACCCCAGAGTTATAGAAACCCAAAGCTCACACTACTTAATAACATTTGCGTCAAAGAAGCAATCATCAGAGAAATGACAAAATACTTAGAACCGAATGACAAAATATGTCAAAATCTTGGGGATACAGCTAAAGCAAAACTTAAAGAAAGTGAATGACTTTGGCTATATTTGTCCTCCAAAAGCGATGGAAAAATATATTAAGTATTTGATTCAAGAATTTGGAGAATAATTTTTTAAAAGAATGATAAAAAGGGAAAGTGGTGGCAATCAATAAAATCAAGACTAAAAGGCTGGGGAGATAGCTCAGTTGGCAAAGTGCTTGTCATGTATGTGTGAAGACCTGAGTTTGATCCCCAGAATCCATGTTTTTAAAAAGCCAAGAAGGGGCAGGAGAGATGGCTCAGTGGTTAAAAGCACTAGCTACTCTTGCAGAGGGCCCAGGTTCAGTTCCAGCACCCACATGGTGGCTAACAGCCATCTGTAACTCCAGTTCCAGGGGATCCAATGCCCTCCTCTTCTGGCCTCTGTGAGCATTGCATGCAAGTGATGGGCCTGCATACATGCAGACGAAACACTAAAACACATAAAATAAAAATAAATAAACAAAAATTAAATTGAAAAAGCCAGGCACTATGGAAAATGACTAAGGTTGACCTCTTGCCTCTTCATATATACACGCACACACACACACACACACACACACACCCCACACACACGCAAATAAAAATGTACTAAACTACAATATTACTTTTTTGTAATTACTAACAATTTCATTGATCTAGTGCCATTGTCATCAATAGCTACTGAAGGAGAATCAACCAGACATTGTTGATGGTCTTCTTGAAGTAAGAACAGAGCCCATTTATGAGATAGTCCTGGAGAATAGTGTTCATCTGGGTCTGTGTCTAGCAATCTGATATATGGGATAGATACAGATCCTGAGTTTGACCAAACCTCTAGATTCTCACAAATTTGTAGGAAATTCAATAAAATTTCATTCTTCTCTGAATTCAGTTAAAGTTCATCAGAATTTTAGGAGATAGTTTTAGGAAATTGACAAAGATATTGCAAAATTAACATATGGAATATTGAAGCCTTAAAGTCTACGAATACTTAAATCAGGGTGTTTTGTTTTGGTTTGGTTTTGGTCCTTTTTGAGACAGGGTCTCCATGTAGCCCCAGCTGGCCTGAACTTGTTCTGTAGACCAAGCTGGCCCTGATCTCACAGAGATCTGTGTGCCTTTGCTGCTCAGGTGTTGGGATTAAAGACCTGTGGCACCACACTTGGATAAATCAGCGTTAAAAAAAAATAAGAACAAAACATGTTGACTTGCTATGTTGGATGTTAGGATGTACTTCAGAGCTGTACAATTTTAGGAGGTTCAGTACTAACTGAAAAACAGACATATCAATCCAGTGGAACAGAACTGACACTATAGGGATAGAACTGTGTGCATATAAAGAACCTGATATATGATAAAGATGGCACCATGAATTAATGGGGAAAGGATTACAAATTTAGTTGATGGTGTGTATGCGTGTGCGCACACACACACACACACACACACACACACACAAATCATTAACTCTCTCCCTCATACAAAGGTGAATTCCAAAGCTGGTAACACACACTTGTAAACCTGGTACCCTAAAGGCTAAAAAAGAAAGTCAAGTTCAAGGACAGCCTTGGCTATGTAGTGAGACCTTGTCACAAGAAATAAATAAATAAGTAGAAGGTAAATGCTGGATATGTTAAAGATCTTACATTGAAAGGTAAAGTAACAGATCTAATGGGAAAGATGGATAAAGCTCCCCTTATGCTCTTGACAGTGAGGGACATCACAGACAAACCCAAATAGCAAAGTCCATAAGACAAGGAGGTGACTGATGTCACTATACCAAAATTAAAGATTTCTATTCATTGACAGAATGCTGTGCTAGTTTCTTAAAGCAGATGTAGCAAAGCATGTGTCTGGTGGCTTAGAACAACAGAAGTTAACTAGGAATGGTGGTACACACCTGTAGTCCCAGCAATCAGGAAGTTGAGACAGGAGGGTCTTGAGTTCTAGGCCAGCCTGGCTACATAGCACAGCCTTGTCTCAAAAAAACAAAAGCAAAATAGGGACTGGGGTGGCTCAGCGGATAAAGTGCTTACTGCACAGGAGAAGGGCCAGAGTTCAGATTCCCAGAACCCACATAAAAGTTGGACAAGCACAGCAGCTACCCATAATCCCAACACTCAGGACACTCCCCAGGACAAGCTGGCTGGTTAGATTAGCCAGAATTGGAGAGCCATATGTTCATCAAGTGATCCTGATAAAATGGAAAGTGATCAAGGAAGACATCCACCATCAACTTCAGGCCTTTATACATATGCACATGCACACACATGTACCCACACATATGGGAAAACACAATACATATATGCACATGCAAAAATAAACAACTGTAATTTTTATTGAAGTTTTGTGTATTTCATATAAAACATCTTAATCATTTTTATACCCCGTTCTCCACTGGCCCCCTCCCATAGCCCTCCCACTGGAATTCATACATTCTGTCATTTGTGTTAAGGCCTATCGAGTCAAGTTAACAACCCCAGATGTCCCTCAGTGCAAGTTCATCCACTGAGGTCTAGTCAGCCTATCTAGAACCCCTCCTTTTAAGCAGATCAGCTCTTCCTTACCCAGCATTAATCAGCTGCCAATAATTCTTTGGCTAAGATTGGGACCTGCTGCCCATTTCCACAGTTCTGCAGGTTTTCTGTCTGCTTGAGACAATTTTTTAAATATTTTATTTACTATTTTTGTTTTATGTGTATGAGTGTATTGCCTGCATGTATATGAGTGCACCTGAGAGGGCTTCTGATTTCCCTGGGACTGGAGTTAAGGACAGTTTGTAGCTGCCATGTGGGTACTGGGACTTGAACCTGGGTCCCCTGCAAGAGCGGTTGGTGCTCTTAACTGCTGAGCCACCTCTCCAGCCAGCCCCCAAACAAACAATTTTTTAAGCAGAGATTTGTTTTCTCACAGGTTCTGAAGACTAAAGTTCCAAATTCAAGGAGTCAGCATGACCAAACTCCGTTTGAAGATGCTAAGACTCCATTTTGAAGGTGTGGTTTTGTTGGTGGTGGTGGTGGTGATTTTTTGAAATGGGTCTTGCTATATAGCCCAGGCTGATCTCACACTGAGAACCTCGGGCATCAGTCTTCTGAGTGCTAGGGATCATGGGTGTGAGCTACCACAACACAGGTAGGGAGACGCCTTTCTTACTTCAGTTTCTAATGACCCCAGATATTCCTTGGCCTTTGGTTATATATTAATCTCAAGGGTTACCATAATAACATAATAACATACTACAAACTCAAAGGCTTAAAGCAACAGAAATGTATTCTCTATCTATTCTAGAGACTGGAAGTCTGAAATCAGTGTATCTACGGGGCCCTGCTTCCTCTGAACCCTGCGGGGAAGAATCCTGCCTTGCCTCTTTGAGCTTCCATGTTTACCAGCAATACTCAGCATTCCTTGATTTGTGACTTTGCTCTAATCTTTACCTTCATTGTCACATGATAGTCTGTTCCCTGTTTCTCTTTTCCTCTTAAAAGGACATCAGTCACATTGGGGCCCACTTTAAAGACTTCATGTAAATCTGATCGTATCTAGAAAGTGCTTATTTCCAAATAAGGTATAGGTACAACTTTTTGAGACAGGATCTCACTATGTAGCTCTGGCTGACCTGGAACCTACTATGTAGGCCAGATTGGCCTTGCCCTCACAGAGATCCACCTGTCTCTGCCTCTTGAGCGCTAGGATTAAAGGTGTATGCCACCACGCCCAGAACAACATATCTTTCTGAGGAACATAGTTCAACACATAAAAGGCAGCATGACCTCAATCTCTGCCTCCATCTCCATGGCCTTCTTTGAGGTGTGTCTCTGTGTCCTCTCTTCTTTGAAGGGTGCTGTTTATTGGACTTAGAGTCCACTTGATTTCAATCTGAGATTCCCTAAATAATCACATCTAGAGACATGTTCCCAAATAAAGTCACAGTCTCTGTTTTCAGATAAACATGAATTCTTGGGACCATTACCTAATCTACTACACTCAATCCTCCAGCCTCTCAACACTCAATCCATCCCACTTATTAAGTTCATTCACCCCATCCCAACTTTCACAAATGTCTTCTCCCATTCCTGCAATAATTCTAAGTCTGAAACATTTGAGACAGTGAATCTTGATTATCAATTTGACGGGATTAGGAAACTTGGTAGACTCCCTGGTAAATCTGTAATGGCATTTCCAGAGATCATTAGATCCTGACCTAATGAATGGATTAATCCCCTGCTGGATTCACAATCTGCTGGCATTACAGAGAGAGGAGAAAAGTAAGAGGTAGAGGAAGCAGGTCACCAGGGGCATGTCCTTGAGTCTACATCTGCCTGGACCCATCCAGCATTCCCCTGTCTGTGTTTCTTGGCCACCATTACATGAGGAAGTACTTGTTCCATGTCTCCCCACCATGACAGACTGATACCTCTGAGCCACGAGCCAAAATAAAGACTTCCTCCTTTTAAGTCATTTCTGCCAGATATCTTGGTCACAGTGACAAAAAAAAGAAATATATCATCAACTAAAAAAGCCCCAGGTTTCATCATCTCAAGTATTCTAATCCATGCACATCAGCTAGGAGTGCGATTCTACATAGTAATCACCCCAGGGTGAAATTCCCCTCCATCTGTGAACTTGAAAAGCTAAGTGATTTGCTTCCAAAATACAATGGTGGAGTTGGCATAGATGGGCATTCCCATCCCAAATGGGAGAAATTGAAAGGCCTAGACAGGTTACCATTCCCAGGCCAGTTCAAATCTCAGCAGGAAAAATGTCATTAGGATTCTAGAGCAAATTCCTTAGTGGCTTGATACTCTGTTGTGTAGCCTGGTACAGAGTCCCTGCCTCTCTGGCATCTGCCTCTGTGTCTGTCCTCAAGATCATTAATCCTTTCTCTTTGGGCTAGCACACGTTCACTACTAGGTCGCTGTCAACTAATCTCCTGCCTGTTGAATCCCAGAAGTCTGACAGCTTTCTTTCATTCCATCCAGTCCCTGGCCCTTTCAATTCAAGTGGCCAGAATTTCTGTTAGTGTAATAGTCTCAATACCTTGTGGGTCTCCTGTATATAAAGGGAGGTCCATGAAATTAGACAGGATGGTTCTTAGGCAATTCCTTAGCGCAGTAGGCAGTGAGCCAGTCTCCTAGATGGGATGGTTTTCTACATCTACTGCTGGGCCTAACCCACCTCTCTTCCCAGCTTCTGCCCAGGAGACTGCCTTCATGCTCACACCTAATTGCCTCAACAAAATGTCCAGCCATGCCCTTGGTGCTGTCTGTAACAGCACTTTTTCAACAGTGCATTTCCTACCTTTGCTAAACTAGATGAATCAAGACTCTCGAAATAATCACATACGAGTATGTTATATTTCATAGCTCCCACCTCCATTTCTCTTTCTTTTTATACTTTAAACAGTAAGGAGAAATTTGCCACCCCTCCACAGTTTACTTGAAAAGCACCTCCGCTAAATAGTCACATCAAGTTCTGCCTTTCAACCAGTTGTACAGCATGAGTCAGCCCAGTTCTCTGGTGCTTTAAAGAATAGTCTTTGAGCCAAGCATGGTGGCACACGCCTTTAATCCCAACACTTGGGAGACCAGAGGCAGGCGGATCTCTGTGAGTTCAAGGCCAGCCTGGTCTACATATCAAGTTCCAGGCCAGCTTGGGCTATAGGGAGACCCTGTCTCAAAAACACCAAAAAAAGAGAATAGTCTTTGCTCCAGTGTCCAACACAGTCCTCATTTCTGAAGGCCTCAGCAGAAGTACTTCAGGGCACAGTTCATGATACGTGCTCTCTAAAAGGATGGATGCTCTTGACCACTCACCCCACCCTAGAGATGCCTCACTAGAATTTCACTTAACACCCACATTTCTGTCAGCAATCTCTTCCATGTTTTTTAATCATTAACTTCAGAGTTCTTCCAGACCTCCCATTATCCAAATCCAAAGACACTTTTAGGTATTCATTATAGCATTACCCACTTCCTGGTATCAAAACCTGCACTAGTTTTCTGAAACTATCATGAGAATACCACAAACTGTGGGCAATAAAATAACAGAAATGTGTTGTTTGATAGTTCTGGAGGCTACAAGTCAGACATGAAGATTTCATCAGGGACATCCTCCCTATGAAAGCTCTTTGCTTCTTCCTGCTTTGAGGCATTCCAAGGCTGTGGCAGCATAAGTCCAACCTCTGCTTCTCCCTCCACATGACTCTTTGTATGTCTCTGTGTGTCTCTCTTCCTCTTATAAGGACACTACTTACTGTGTTTGAAGCCCATCATAAATCTAAGGTGGTTTTATCCAAAGATCCTTAACTTGTCCATTTGTAAAGCTCTGCCTTTATTAAGGTCATATTTTGAGGTTCTGAGTGGGGATTATGTATTAGTTATCTTTGCACTGCTGTGACAAAAACATATGTCATAAACAACTTAAGGAAGGAAAAGTTCATTTTGGCTCATGGTTTCAGGGGGATTTCAGTCCATTGTAATGGGGAAGGCATGATACAGTTTCTCTGTGGTAGGGAGCTGTGAGGTAAAGGATTGTTCCCATGACATCAAACAAGGAATCAAAGAAAGTGGTGCACACCTTTAATCCCAGCACTCGGGAGGCAGAGGCAGGCGGATCTCTGTGAGTTCAAGGCCAGCCTGGTCTACATAGTGAGTTCCAGGACAGCTGGGGCTACAGGGAAACCCTGTCTCAAAAAGACCAAAAAAAAAAAAAAAAAAGTAGGTGGAACCAGTATAGATATAACCTTCAAATGGCTGCCACTACTTCCACCAGCCAGGCCCCACCTTCTAAAGGCTCCACAGTCCTCAAAGTAACACCACAAGCTAGAGATCAAGACCTCAAAACATGAGTCCATTGTGTCTTTCCAGATTGAAACAGTAACACATGAGTTTATAGAAAACTTGTTCTAGTTTCCTTGTGTTGTGACAAACACCATGACCAAAATCAACTTGGGGTGGAAAGGGTTTATTTGGCTTACACTTCCAGGTCACAGTTCATCATGAAAGGAAGTCAGGGCAGAGGTTCAAGCAAGAGCTTGAAACAGAAACCATAAAGAATGTTGCTTGCTGGCTGGGTCTCAGGGTTATGCTTAGTTAGCCTTCTTACACAGCCCAGGGCTACCTGCCCAGGGAATGGCTGCTTACAGTGGGCTGGGCCCTCCTACATCAATTAGTAACCAAGCATTCCTCAGCTGAGGCTTTCCTCTTAGATGACTCTAGGCCATGTCAAGTTAACTTAAAATTAAGGCTAACAAAGACAGCATTATTCAACCTATTATAGATGTTACAGACAAAATGAGCAAACAAGTAACTGATAGAAAATACTTCAATGTCTAAGACCATTAATGGTTACTATCCAAATGTAATAACTTACAAATCTATAAGATAGGGAATCCCATAGGGAAATGGGTAAAGGATGTGAATAGACAATCTTTGGAAGCACAAATTCAAATAGAGCTTTTATAAAGAACCATGAGTATCAATTAATAGCAAGAGAAATACAAATTAAAATAAGAGAACTCTACTTTATGCCTATAATATTGGCATGAAATTTTAAGTTGAATAATGTATGCTTTGGCAAAAACATGGAGAAATAGGAACCCTCCACGATCTACTTATAATCTGCATGGACCTTCTATCTTATTGAGAGCAGAGTAGTTACTGTGACCTACAAGGCCCCAAATTTCTTGGCCCAATTACAGTTCCAATTATCTCCAGCCAGCCTCTGCTTCCCTCTCTCTGTTCCAGGACACCAGCCTCCACACTGCTCTTCCAACAGGCTCAGCACCCTCCGACCCAGGCTTTGGCAGTTGCTGTTTCTTCTGCCTGAAACACACGCTCTGTCCATCTTGGTCCTTCATTTCTTTGGCATCTCTTTGGATGCTACCTTTGTGAGGAGGTTTTCTAGACTACTCCAGTCATATAGAACAGAATGTCCCCCAACTCCTGTCTTGTTTTTCCACCACACTTCCCGCTCTGATTATCATCCACTCCTCTCTGTTAGAATGAATACTCAGGTTTGTTCCCTGAAGCAACCCTGGAGGCGGCTTTGCCTTAAGAAGCCCTTTGGTCTGACCAACACTATCTTAGACCTACACTGGACATACGATGTTTCCCATCCCATCTTCCTTCCTTCCCCTCTCCCTTGTCAAGGTCAGAGCAGTGCTGAAGTCACTGACCCTTGCCCTGCCTAGTATATCCTTCTCCTATCAGAGCTTTGAAAATGCTAAGTCAGTTATGTGTCCCTATAAAAAAATACTTGAGCAAGACAACTTATGGGAGGGAAGATTCTTTTTGGCTCAGTTTCAGGGACTTCAGTGCATCACGGTAGTGAAAGCATGACAGCTCACATCATGTTTCCCAGGACAGAGAAAGAACGACTATGCTAGCTTGAGTCTTCCTTCTTTCCCTTTTATTCGATCCAGGCCTTGGATGTGTTGGATGGTGCTATCCATATTCAGGGAGGGTCTGCCCTTTAGTTAAATCCTCTGAAAATGCCCTCATCAACACATCTGAAAGTGTTTTAATAATCTTCTAGGAATCTGTTAATACAATCAAATTGAAAATCAAGATTAACCATTTCACAGGGCTCAAATTGAAAATCAAGATTAACTATTTCACAGGGCTGGAGAGATGGTTCAGCAGTTAAGAATACTGGCTAACTTGGTTTGGTTCCCAGCACCCACATGGCAGTTAACAATTGCCCATAACTCTAGTTCCAGGGAACTGACGCCCTCTTCTGACCTCCATGGGTATTGCATGATATGGGTGCACTTACATACATGCAGGCAATACATTCATACATATTAAATAAAAATAATACGTAGATTTTTTTTAAAGAATAATCAGACTGAAGAGATGGCTCAGTGGTTAAGAGCACTGGCTGCTCTTACAGAAGACCTAGGTTCAACTCCTAGAAACCCATGTGGTGGCTAACAACGGTTCATAACTCCAGTTCCAGAGGATTCGACACCCTCTTCTGACCTCCTCAGGCATTTCACAACACAGGTACACCTACCTACATGCAAGCAATACACTTATACACATAAATTAAACATCATAAAAAATTACAATAAAGATTAACCAGCACAAGTCCACCCTTGTAAAACTGATACCCAATACCCAACACATCTCCTTGAACTCTGATCCCCTAAAGGCTCATGTCCATCTAATAATATAAAATGCATTCAGTCCATCTCAAAGAGTCCCACACTCTTAACAACTTTGGCCTTATTCAAAAGTCTTACTACAAAGTCTCTTCTGAGAGTCAACACAAACTCTTAGTTGTGAGTCCCTGTAAAACTTAAAAAACAAGTTCTATACTTAAAATACACAGGGATAAAGAGCAAGCATTCTTATTCCAGAGGAATTGGGGGTAGTGGGTAGGAAGGAAGGGTGCGACAGAACCGAAACCTAGGACAAACATTAAATCCTGTAGTCCAGTGTCTGGAACATGTGGTATCACGAAGTAAGAGCTCCAGTTAGCTTAGGCAGCTCCTCACTACATCCTTGGTGGTTACCGTCCACATGGCCCCTTTCTTGAGCTAACTGTGCTTGCTGTGTGCCTCTAACACTGCAGGCATTGTGTGTTCCTGACCTGTCCAACTGCTGGAATCTCTGTCGCATCTTCACTCTCGTGCTCAATGCTTCATGCATTTCATCTCACAACCTGCCTGCAGGGATTCTGACTCTGCTGCACATTGCCTGGCTTCCCAAGCCTTCCTTTAAAATCTTGGTGGAAGCTTCCTTTACCCTGCAACTCTTAGAGTCTATGTGCCTATGGAACTAGCATCATATGGATAGTGCCAAGGTCTGCTAACAACTCAAACAGTAACCAGGCCTCCTTGGACCACAGTTGCAGCAAGCTCTGGACACTTGATGGCTGAACGCAGGAAAACACAGCCCTAGGTGTCCCTGTTTGAGTAAGGTGTCCCAGCAGCTCTCTTGCAACGGAATTTTTTTTTTAAGTTTACACTGTCATACTGTTGGCTCTACAGTGCATAGGGTGTCACTGATTTCTGAAGTATGCTAGAGACTTCTCCTACTGTCCTGGTCCAAAGTGCTTGGTTTCTTTCTGATGCAGCCAACATCTTCCTTGGCCCCAGATTCAAACGGGCTCCTTTTCTGGGCAAACTTCAAGTCTTTAAAATCCTTTTGCTCTGCTTTGCTTTATGCTCACAATTTTCACTATAAAACTGGCTAGGGTTAAGTAAGTAAATAAATAAATAACCATTTAAAGAGTAACAGGATAACAACAGGCAGGAATACCCATGTCACAGTGCGACTTCTGGCGGACTTGAAATTTCCTCCATCAAATCCATTAGTCTGTCACCTTTAAACGTAGCCCCCACAAAGTCTCAGAACACAGACAGAAGGCAGAGAAGGTCTTTGCCAGAGGTAATAGGAATAGCTTCTTGTTCAATTCCCAATAGTCTCTTCCCATCTGAAACCTCGTGAGCACAGCCTCCATGTCCACATGCCAGTTAGCATTCTAGCCTTCTGATCTCACACCAGAGTCACCCATCAAGCTCTGCCTACATCATCCTAGGGTTCTCTAGCCTACATCTCCAAACAATTCCAAATGCCTACCTCAAACCAGACCTTGAGACTTCAGAATCACATTATCAGGTGGTCATAGCAGCGACTCTACTTGTCCGGAACCCATTTTCTTATATTAGAATTTTCATTGCCCTGACAAAATACTTGAATAAAATAATTTAAGGAAGGGTTTGTTTTTACTGTCAGTTTCAAAGATTCCGATCCATCATAATGAGGAGGGTATGGCAGGACAGAGCAACTCACATCGTAGCACCCCAGAAGCACAGAGAAGAAATTGTTTGTGCAAGCTGGGTTCCTCCTTCTGACCCTTCTAGTCCACTCAGGCCTCCAACCTATTAGGTGATTCTGCCCACATTCATGGAGGGTCTCCCCCTGACTTTATTCTCCCTAGAAACATCTTCACAAATATACCCAGAAGTATGCTTTACTAATCTCCTAGGAATTTCCCGATTCAATCAAATGGACCATCAAGATTAATCATCATAGACCCTGATTCTATCCTTTAAAAAAGATCTCCATTTCATTATTAAAATACACAGTTTCATACAGAAAAATTCATTTTAATGCAATTGACATTAAGATGTATGCACATGCATTTCTCACAAATATACCCAGAAGTATGCTTTACTAATCTCCTAGGAATTTCCCGATTCAATCAAATGGACCATCAAGATTAATCATCATAGACCCTGATTCTATCCTTTAAAAAAGATCTCCATTTCATTATTAAAATACACAGTTTCATACAGAAAAATTCATTTTAATGCAATTGACATTAAGATGTATGCACATGCATTTCTCATCTCTATATATCTGATTATTACTAGTCATAGTCGGTTACTTTCTGAGCTCCTTGGCATCTGAGCTATAAAATCATTGGGTAGATTTCAGTGGTAATGTGCTTCACCTCTACTAATTAACATGGAGTAAATTTTTATGCTTCCTCCTCAAATATGTCTTTTTTTTTAATTTATCGATTTTTTTTGTGTATATCATACAGAACATCCCACACAATCTTATTCATCTATATACCCACTTCCTAAATGAGACCCTCCCATAGCCCCCCACCTCCCACACACTGGAGCCCATATACACTGTCATCCCTGTTACTGTCCACTGTGTTGTTGGCACCCCCAGCCTTTCCCCAGTGCTTGTCCATCTGCTGAATCTAGTCAGCCTATCTAGAGAGCCTTGTTTTAGGAAGATCAGCTGTTCCTCATCTAGCAGCA
>NW_008353747.1:2052912-2058889 GCF_000622305.1 Nannospalax galili | reverse complement strand
TCTGGGAAGTGGGTGTATAGTTGAATAAGATGGTTTTGGATGTTCTATGTGATAAACACACAAAAAAAATCAAGAAATTTTTTAAAAAATGTATTATATTTGAGGAGGAAGCATGGAAATTTACGTCATGCTAATTAGTAGATGTGATAAACATTACCATTGAAATCTACCCGATGACTTTATAGACATACACAGGCACCAGAGACTTTTTTATAAGGGCACTAATTCCATTCATCAGGACTCCACCCTCACTAGTTAATCATGTCCCAAAGACTCCACTTCCCAAAACCTCACCTTGGAGGCTACAATTTCAATGTATGCATTTGGCAAAGACAAAAACATTCTTTCTCCCACAGTGAGACAGAGGACAATCAGGATTAGCATATCCAGTATTTGCCTTAAGTAACTCTAAATGCAAATTTCTTATACAAGCATTCCATAATTCCATAATTCAGTCTGATTATACAGAGGTGCTGTTTCTTAGGAACTCGAAGTAGACTGGGACAGCTATGCTGTGTTGAGTTGAAGCAGGGTCATCTGTAGTAGCCACGTATTCACAGGTCTACTTGGGCAGAGCCCCCACAGATGTGGTCAGTGTTTGGGCATCTCCTCTTCCAAGTGTGTGGGCATCTCCTCTTCCAAACTACAGCTCTGAATTCCCTCCTGAGAGCTGAGTTCTGCTCCAGATAAAGAGAGAGAACATAAGATATCATGGCCATTTGTTTGTGCTAAGGATGGTTAAACAAGATCATGCCACCTGACTATAGATCTGGTTCTCTAGGGTCCTCTGGCACCTGCTAGAGGCAAAGGGATTTAGTAGGTGGACAGAAGGGTCAACCCAATCCAGAGGACAAAGACCAGTTTGTGAGCCAGAAATGCCAACCCAGTACCCTCTGGAAGCCCCATAAAGCTTCCTGAATTTGAGACACATCACACACAGAGTACATTTCCTCTGTGTTCTTTGCCACCAACTTTCCACTCACCATGGTAGCATGTGGGCTCCATCTGAGTGGGCACCTCCAGGACTCTCTGACCAGAGAGAACCCAACAAAAAAAAAAGACATCCTTTATCACATCTGGGCAGGACTCTTCTAGAGTGATCAGAAGGTAGGTGGGAGGGCGAGAATATAGGAATATAATTCGAGGCTCACACTTTGTTTGGGCAAAATACCAGGAAACACAGAATGGGGTGACAGATTTTTCACAGTGAAAGATGGAAGGCTTCTCAGCAGAGGTGACTGAGGTGGGACTAAAATGACTTGTCGTTTTAGGCCTAGCTGAGTGGAACAGGAAGAAAGGGTTGTGCCAGGTATAGAGGCAGCAATAGATGCATTGTAGAGCACCTCCTGGAATTCAAAACCATGTGTCTTCAGACCATGACCTCACTCATAACCCTAAGTGGGGTGGGGTTGGGGCCATCTTTGTTCTGCCTTCACTAAGCAGACAGAATTTCCAGTTTGCTCCAAGAGCTGGGAACCACTATCAGATCTTCTTGGGGACATTCACGGTACCTCTGTCCAGGGGAACCCATGTGGGTGAAACAGGGGCGGCAAGGTGGGTCTGTAGAGACGGAAGGACTGAAAGGGAAGTAACATGGCATCTGGGCCCTCTGTCCTTTGCCAGTGGTCCTCCCATGAGAACACCTCTGAGACAGGGTCTCTCACTGAACTTGGAGTTCATCAATTTGGCTAGGCTGGCTGGCCAATGAGCCCCAAGGATCCACCTGTCTCCCCTCACGCAACCTCCCAGCACTCTGATGACAGGCCTGTGCTGTTGCACCTGGCTTTACTCTTTTGTTAAGTTTTTAATTAGCATATATTAATTATATATCACAATTGGCTTCATTATGTCCCTTTCATGCATGTAAATAATGTATTTTGGTCATATTTGCTCCCTATTACCCTCTCACGGGCCCCTTCGACTCCGGCTGATGCACTTCCCCTCCTGAAATATCCCAAATGGTCCCCTTTCTATATTCATGACTCTCCCTCCACCAGTGACTATTAACTGCCTATAGCTCCTAAGGGAGGAGAGAGGCCTTGTGAGCGCCCCCCCCTCAGAACTGGATGCTGATTTGCCCAGTCTTCTGCAGGTTCTTTGCAAATAGCCACAGCTATTGAGGGTCCCAGAGCGCAACAGCCATGTCATGTCTGATGACAGCATCCAACAACACTCCACCCCTCCCCCTCCCCCTCCTCCCCACCCGTTCTTGCATCCTCACCCCTATCTCCACCCCTGAGTCCTTCTGCAATGTTCCCTGAACCTTGAAGGGGGCAATAGGTCCCATTTAGGACTGAGCATTCAAAAGTCACTTATTCTCAGCACTCTGACCTGTTGTGGCTCTCTGAGTAGCCGTTGCCTCCTACAAAAAGAAGCTTCTCTGACCCAAGATGACAGCAGCATTAATCCATGGGCATAAATACAAAAATATTCTGAAGACTTTTTTTTCTTGGGGAGGGGTTCTCATGAAGCCAAGGTTGATCTTGAACTCCTGATCTTCCTGCCTCTACCTCCTCCTGAGCACTGGGATTATAGGCATATACCACTACCACTCCTAGCTTAAGGCTCTTATTTTTTTTAATATTTTATTTATTTTTATTTTTTATGTATGAATATTATGCCTGCATGTAGGTAGGTGCACTTGTGTTGTGCAATGCTTGTGGAGGTCAAAAGAGGGCCTTGGATCCCCTGGAACTGGAGTTATAGAAGGTTTATTAGCTGCCATGTGGGTGCTCAAAATTGAACTCAGGTCTCCTGCCAGAGCCACCAGTGCTCTTATCCACTGAGCCATCTCTCCAGGCCCAAGGCTCTTATTCTTAATAAACACTGCTTTCTCATCAGCCATTTGTGCTTGATAAATGTGTTTCTCTAGTGAGTGCTTCATTTTCAAATGTTCACCTCACTTCCCTGGCTGGTAAGCTACTGGAGGGAAGAGCTGTCCCCACCCCTCCCCAGCCACACCTGGTATAGAAGCATCAGACAGCTCAATACATGCCTTCTGGAAACAACTTGCAGAACAAGAGGGAGGCAAAGAAGGCAGTACTTTGGAAGGGTGCTGCAACCCTCAGGCTGGGCAGGAGGCCGAGTTGCATCCTGCTCATCTAGTTGTAAAGCGCCCATGTTCATTATTTTAACAGTTATTCGTGATCAAACGATTTGGTGTTAATGTGGATCTAATGTATAAATCTATACGGGTCCCACAGTCATTTAGCATTAATTAAACGAGGCCATTTTAAGGCTGGGATTCCACTGGGTTTATTGTGCTTAGCAACTAATGACAAGAACCACTCTACCACTTTGCTTTTTCCCTCTTCTGCCCTGTCCCTGTCTGTGGAGGGCTAGAGTGAAGCAGGTTCACAGCTGTCCTGGGATGGATATCAGGACCCAGAGAGGAGGCCAGCTGGGATGTGGAGAGATGTTTGACAGGTGGGGAGTCAGTGGAGCCCAGCCTCACTCTCTAAGAGCTGACACTTCATAAGGACCTCAGTGGCAGAGCACCAGTCTGGGATCCCAGAGCATGGGATTCCAGTCCTGCTCTGTGCTGGTAACTGGCTGTGCAACCTTGGGTAAGACTGCTCCTCTCTGTTCTCCTCAGTTAAGAAAAGGCCTAGACAAGCCTACCTCAGTCTCACTGCCTGGAACACATCTCTCCAGCATCTTTCAGATCTCAGTGCACACACCAGCTCCTCCAGCTGGAATTGACCATCCTCTGTGACCCCTCCCCATCACCCCAAGCAGTCTGGAGTATCTTGTCTCTGATTTTCTTCATGAACTTACTACTGGCTTGCCTGGGTATTCATCTGTTTGCTTGTGTGTTGTTTCTGTCTCCTTCCTATCAGCCCACCAAAACCAAGGACTCTATCCATCAGATCCCACACTTTAACGCCAGCTCCTGAACAGCACCTGGCACGTGGTAGGGGCTCTGTTGATTTCCCCATCAACAGAATCACTAATGATGTCTAAAACCCCTCTGAGATGACAGGTGTGCCCAGAAAGCCAGCGCTGTACACAGAGCAGATAGGGTAGGATTCGAACCTAGAAAGACTCACAGAGAAGGATGACAGGGCTGAGTGATAAGGGACAGGGGAACTCGAGCAGCTGGAAGAGTGGTATGGGTGCATCCTGGAGGAGCTGCTGCCACAGTAGAGAGCTTGGAGCCTCAGCAGCTGCTACATCATCAGGCTTCCAGCCAAGACCATTTGGTGAAACTATATTAATAATCACAATGCAAGAATCCCTTGCGACGGGAACAATTTCCTTCCAAGGCACTGCCATGCATACCACTCCACTTTATTCTCCTGCCATCCCCTTGGCACAAGGGAGGGGACTATCTTCTGCTGTTCAGACACATAGAATTGATAACACTAATTGTTCATTTGTATAGCGCTTCCCAGCTTCCAGAACAGCTTTCCTGTGCAGGGCTAAGAACAAGTAACCCTGTTTTGCAGAGTTGGCTCAGGGAAGTGATGTGGTTCATCCCATGTCACTGTCCAGCAGCTGGCCTGACAACCTCAAACTCAAAATTTTTCTACAGCCTAGTACCCTGCTTTCCACAGGGAGAAAGTGAGGCAGAAAGTGTACATGGATATTGATGACATAAACATGTACACATATATATACACACAAGTATATTCACACATATATACACATCACAAATATGCTCACACACATATACACATATATACACATACACATATACACACAAATATACTCACAGATATACACACATACACACAAATATGATCACATACATACATATACATACACATGTATACAAATATATCCACACACATATATACAAATATACTTGTACACATATACATACATATACACAGATACACATATATGCACAAACACACATATATACACACACATAAACAAATACACACATACTTAGAAGGGCCTAAGTTATTTATAGAGTCAGACTGAGATCTGACACATCACGAGAGGGGACAACTCCCTTCCAGACTAAGCACTGAAAGGGAAGTTGACCTGAAGGATGGCCAGGGACTCCTAGAATCAGAATCTAGAATTTGAAGTCGGAAACAATGCTAGAAGTTTCCGTTTCTACATGCAGATCTCCATTCCTTTCCAAGCTCTCTGTTTTTGGTCCGGCCTTAACTTCTAATGTGAATAGTATGTTGCCACACATGGAATGGGCCCTCTTTGGACATCTAAGCCAGGTCAGGCAGGAGCCAAGTCACTGAGGCAGCTCAGGCATCACAAGCAGCCTCTGTGACAGGTCAGTGTTAGTCGTGGTGGGGACTAAGGCAAGCTGGAGAGCATAAATTCTGCAGCAGAGGATAATTCCAGCCAGCAGCTGCCAAATGAGCATGCACACCCAGTTACCAGGACTCACCATTGTTTGATGAAAGGCCAGACATGTGGATCTCTGTTGGAAATTCTAGAACTTTGAATGTTGGCATTTAAATGTAAAGCACTGCATGGGCCAAACAAAATATGTCTTGCAGTGAGTTTCTTTTGTTTTAACAGCTTTATAGAGGAATCATTGATATGCAAAGAACTGCACATATTTAATGGTACAGTCAGATGAGTTTGGCCATATGCAAACACCCATGAGATCATCCCCAAATCAGATCCAACACATCCCCAGGGTTCCTGTGTCTGTGTCCATGTGGTGTGTGTGTGTATGTGTGTGTGTGTGTGTGTGTGCATACACACCCTTTTAACAAAATTTGAAATGCCAATACAACACTGTGAGAAGTAGGAACTGCTGTTCAGCAATCTCTAGAACTTATTCAAAAACAAAACTTCTATTCTCATTGAGTGACAACTTAGCATTTCTCCTCCCTTGAGCCCTGACAACTTTCTCCAAACCCTGGTGCTGCTGTGAGTAGAATTCTTGACTTCTTTGACTATTTTAGACACCTCATATCAAGCAGGAGTGTAATGCAGGAGGCTTGCCTATTCTGTATGAGTTCCTGGGTTCCATTCCCAGTGATATATATACATACAC
>NW_008353747.1:2014558-2052848 GCF_000622305.1 Nannospalax galili | reverse complement strand
AGAGAGAGAGAGAGAGAGAGAGAGAGAGAGAGAGAGATCATGAAATCATGCAGTGCTTGATTAGTCCTGTGACTAATTTACTTCATTTAGCGTAGTGTCTCCCGTGTCCATTTATGTTGTTGCAAATGCCAGGATTTCCTACATTTTTAAGACTAAATAATATTCCATTGTATGTATATGCCACATTTTCTTTATCTGACAGTAAGTTTCTACCCATGATCCACCAGTTTCACATTTTTTTAATATTTTATTTTTTATGTGTGTATGGGTATTTTGCCTCATGTATATAAGTTCACCCCATGTGTGCAGTGCTCACAAAAGCCAGAAGAGGGCAACAGATCTAGAATTACTGGCAGTTGTTAGCTGGCATGTGGGTCCTGAAAAACAAACCCAGATCCACTGGAAGAGCAACGTGTGCTCTAAACCACTGAGCCATCTCTCCAGTCCTCAATTCCACCTTTTTAAAATTAAGCAAATAAATTAACCCTGTTCAACCCTTCATTATGAAGATGGAGCAGCCACCAAAGATAAGCCATGTTCTGGGATCACAGGTATTACGACAGGCCTCCAAAAGCACAGACCTCCCCTGCCCAAAACTTCCAGATTTTCCAACCAGTGCTTAAACTATCAGCCCTGGGAGCAAGTCCATGAGAAAAGTGGTATTCACAGGCCTCAGAAGATCTGTGGACACAGCACTACATAGATTTGTGCCCTGAATCCACACACTCCATCCAGCCTAGACCCTGGCCCAGGAGTCAGAGTTGGTATCCCACAAAGGCTGGAAGATGCCCCCAGCAGGCTCAGGCAGCCTTTCCAGGCACCCCTCCACCCAAAGCCTTTGGACAGCCCCATCCACTCCCAATGCCCATCCTCAGGCCACTTAGAAGACAGCATAGTGGCACAAGCCAGCTGTCACTTAGGCACTTACAGGCAAAGCCGTGGAAAAACCAAACCACTGTTATTATACTTAATAACCAGTTTCCACCTCATCAACTCATTGGCATCTGACAGGCGCCGTTAGGGTGCCAGCTCCTTCGGCCTAACAAGTCAGCACTGAGGGGGAGGAGGGCTCAGGGAATACCAGTGGGGCTAACACCAGCCTCTCATGAGTTAGCCCTTCCGCTCCTGCCCAGAGATGAGGATACCCGCCCAAGGGCAGTCAAAGCTGGCATGACCTAGGCTTCAGAAGCAACAAAGCACCTATGGCATAGAGCAGAGGAAACCAGAGACAGAGGTTCAAGCATCTGAACAGAAGAAAACATCCCAGCCCTGCAGCATGGGGTCCAAGGATCTGAAGAGTGTAGTCCAGGGCTGGGTCACCTGGTTGGATCCCAGCTCTATAGAGTGACCTTCATGACACACTCCATCTGCCCCTCACATGTTTCTCCATCAATAAAAGTGGCACCTCAGGGGACTGGAGAGATAGCACAGCAGTTAAGAGCACTGGCTGCTGTTGCAGAGGACCTGGGTTCGATTCCCAGAACCCACATGGTGGCTAACAACCATCTGTAACTCCAGTTCCAGGGGATGCCCTCTTCTGATCTCTGTGGACAGTGCACGACATGGGTGCACTTATATACATGTAAGCAATATACTCAAACACACAAAATAAAAATAATAAATAGAATTTTTTTAAGTGGCACCTCAAAATGTGTTATGAAAGGTGACTGGAGTTTGTACATAGCATAGCATCTAGCATACTGTACGAGCATCCTTCCCCAGTCACTGTGACAGGGTTGGGCATGTAGCTCACTTAGTAGAGTGCTCACCTAGACTGCATGAAGTTCTGGATTTGATATATAAATCAACTGTGGTGGCACACACCTGTAATCCCAGCACATGAGGTGGAAGCCGGGGGGATCAAGGGTTCAAGGTCATCTCTGGCTACAAAGAGAGTTTGAGGCCAGCCTGGGCTACGTGAGACACTGTCTCAAAGAAAAATAAAGGTATTACTGAAGGCAAAGGTACAGACAGTGAGGGTCCCAAGGGTGGAGACACGTAAAAGTGAGGGACTACCAGGACATTAAAAAAAAAAAAAATGCTAAGAAACCTCTATACTGATCTAATATCCTGATGGAGTGGAGGTCTTTCAAAGGTGTCATTAATCGAGCAATAATCAAACAACATTATCTTCACTGTCTCCTTTTAGGGATGAGAAAACTTAGAGGGGCTGAGTAATTTACCAAGGTAGCCCCACAAGCACGTGTAGAACTGGGCCTGGCAGCCTAGAAGCCTAGCCATCCGTTTCCCTTCTGCCTCTGTCCATCTCTACAGAAGACCTGAAGGGATGCGTGGGAAGGGGGTTGGAGTAGGGTGACCCAGGGTCTGAGGTCTCACTCTCGGATGTTCAGCCCTCAAACAACAAATGACCCTGAAGGTTTAGGGATTCAAAGACAGAGATCTGAGCTGCTGGACTGAAGCGATCTATCTGTCCCTCTGGATCAAGGCCACAAGAGTCACTTCATCTACGTAGTCCAGTCAAAAAGGTAGTGCCCTCCACCCAGAGCCTGGGCGGACAAAGGCCAAGCCTTCTTCCAGATCCTGGCACACACATCTGCCGGCTGCCACTCCTGCCAACCTCTGCAGCGCTGCCTGAGGCAGTGCAGTGCTACCATCTATTGGCTGCATTTTGCACTGCTTTCCTCAGCCAACGCCCCAGGAGGCACCTGCTGCCCAGCACACCTGTCCTACTATGAGGTCTGTCCCAGAGAGGATCACCCAGGAAGCCTGGCAAGGACCACCCAGGGACTCTGGCGGGACTGCTGCTCCACAGAATACCACCCAAGACACCAGATCTGCAGGCACCCACAGAGGGTCCCTGGAGATAGTGTACCTGGTCCCAGAAGTCCCCAGGGCTCTGAGATTTGTCTCTGCCCCATCCCAGGGTTTACCGTAGAGCAGAGAAAGGGAGATGGCTGAGTGGCAGAGAGAGCATCACCAGGGACCTCAAGGAGGATTTACTGCCAGCTTAGCCTGAACCACCACCCAGAAAATGTTCCTGAGAAGTGGGTTTGGGGGCGATGGCTGTGGCTTTTCTGGGTTGTCCGACTACTCGTGAATTCTTTTCTTCCTTCCTTTGTTGTGGTTCTTGCTGTGGAGGTAGGTGTGTGTTTGACTAGACCGGGCCAGTAAGCCCCAGAGAGCCTCCTGCCTCCCCCTCCCCAGTGGAGAATGCAGGCTCAGCCCTGGCCCATTTTACTTAGGTGCTGGGGATCTGAACTCTGGTCCTCATGCTCCCACAGCAAGCACTTTATTAAGCATCTCCCCAGTTCCTTCCTTCTTTTCTTTAAGCTGAATTGGAGTTCCATATTTTTCTACAATGCCCATCTGGAAATGTAATTTCTGTTTGTAAATCTGTCTGAAAATAAATTTTCTTTTAAGTAGAGACATAATTTTCTTGGAACAGAAAGGGACCCTTTCTCACACAGATGAGTAAAACCACCCCAGAGATAAGTGGCTTGGCCAATGTCATACTAGTAATTGCTGGCTGAAATGGACCAGAACTTTCCTTTAGAAAGGATGCCTCTCTCGTGAGAACAGCCAGGCCTTCCCCAACTCTAAAGCTGGAGCAGGGCCTCTATTAGTCACCTAGGGCATCTGGTTTTCTGTTTAAAGTCCATCTCTCCCATGAAGCTTACAGTCTTGTTCACTAAGGTATTCCCAGCTTACAGTACATGGTAAATCTCCATGAACACATGCTGAATGAGTGAATGGAATAAGTTGGGGAGGGCTTCCTAGAGAAGATGAACTGTACAACCATCTTTTAAAAAGCAATGATCCAGACTGGGAAGGTGCCATAGTTGATAGAGTGCTTGCCCAGCACGTAGGAAGCTCTGGTTCCAACCCCAGCAGTGCATAAATGGGGCATGGTGGCACATGCCTGTACTTGCAGCACCTGGGAGATAGAGGCAGGAGGAATAGAAGTTTGAGGTAATACTTGGCTACACAGTGAGTGCAAAGTTAGCCTGGGCTACATGAAATTCTGAAGAGAGAGAGGAGAAGGAAAGAGGGATGGAGGGAGGGAGGGAGGGAGAAGCCAGGTGGCATGCCAGCAGTGGGGCCATGTAGGGGAGACAAGATGGGCAGAATGGCATGGATCACCCTCCTGTATACCCAGGTTTATGAGCTACTTTCAACCCCTGGCCCTGGTTCCTGGTCTCATCCTGAGAATGAGACAGAAGCCAGGAACCAGAAAAGATTCACTGGGATTGACAGGTCTGGGTGGATGAGAAGGACCCAGCTGGGAGCTGCCACCTTGCTCCTGTCTTTAGGGGACCCTTGTACCTGCTGTAACAGACAATTTCTCAGGGTTCTAATCTAGAGAGGTACAGAGAGAAAATTCTAGAAACACCGAAGCCAAAAGAATGCTGTGAAGATACCCAAATGTCTGCAAGGTCTCATTTTTTTAGAGTCCTTTATAACACTGTTGTTACTTTAGGAGTGTAAAGATGGGTTAAGATGTGATGATCACACTGAAAATAGACCCGCCTACTATGTTCAGCAACAGATATCAGCATCTGAAAGAAAAATGAAAGTTTCAACAGAAGGAATATGAAAATAATTCCCGAAAGAAAAAACAGTTCTTCTCTGAATTTTTCTGGAAAACTCCCTCAAAATGTTCTTAGAAGATTTTTGTTGCCTAGAATATTACAAAGTCTGCCAAAGAGGCCTGAAGCCCTGAGCACCTCCCTGCAAATCCAGTCAGAAAGGAGGCACACCCCGAGTCCTGGCATGGGCTCTTTGAATGCACTGTCACAAACAGGGCCACCTGTGGACCACAGGCACAGGGAGCTGCAGAGAGCCTCAGTCAACACACAGCCAGCCCTGACACATGGACGCTCACCCTTGACCTCTGCTTACGCCAGGCTTGTCTGTAAAGGGGACATCCTTAGTTCTGTGCCTTCAGAAAGTGGGGTACACAGGCTAGCATAGTGTCCTACCCTCTTTCCCCCCAGAACCTCATGACCAACCCTGACCAGAGCTGACCCTGCTTGAACTCCAGATGTGACTTCTTCCTCCAAAGCCCTGTAGCACTAAACCCTAAAGATGAGATGCTGGGAGGGCTGGGTCATTCCTGGACAGGATCTTTGTTTATTGGTTTTGAATGAAAAACAACAATTCAGACAGAAAGATCACAAAGAGGAAAAAGGATGCAGGGCAACCCCAGAGAAATCAGAGGGGTGAAAACTGAGAGACTTGAAGAAAAGAAAGACTGAGGAAAAAAGGAAGGGAGGGAAGAATGAGAAGGACAAAGACAGACACGGGGACTGAAGGGCGGAGAGGAGGGAGCGGGAAGGGAAAGGGAGATCCGCTGGAACTGGACTAGGGAGGAGGAAGGCGCCATCTCTCCAGCAGCTCCCGGCCCCTCCCTGCAGCAACAGCTGAGGAAGGAGGTAAAGGGAGGCGGGGAAGAGGAGGCAGAGGCTGCTGTAACCTTGGAGACAGAGCCTCAGAGATGGGTGTGGGGAAAGAGAAGGGGTGGGGCTGCACCCAGCAACAGGTCCCTCTACCGAGAAGGGTAGGGGACAGAGACTAGAGAGAGCAACTGAAATGAGGTGGGGGAGGGGAAAGAGACAAAAGATTCCAGGAATCTGAGAATCAATTTAGGGAAGAAAGCACAGGGGGTTTGGGAGCCATGATAACCTCAGGAGGGTGAAGTCGGAGTAGGTGGTGGGGAGGGGAGGTTGGAAGAGCCAGCAAAGATGGTAGAGCCGAAATGAGGAGGGACAGGGGTTAGCACTGGGCAGAGAGACACAGAAGTCAAAGCAGGCTGGTTGGGGAGCTGAGTTTCTGAGCTCTGTCTGAAACAGGCTAGAGGTATCCCTTCCTGTAGCCACCACTCCCAGCTGTGGACACGGAACCTCTGAAACTCAGCTAGCTGTCTGGCTGAGGAACATCATCATTTGTTGGTGCCCCCGATGTCTGATGAAGTGTGGGCACTTTGTGGGGACATGAGAACAATTAGGTGTGTAGCTTCTGGACACTCATGGGCAGACAGGGAAGATGAGGGAGTGACAATGGTAAAGGGAGGACACCAGGCATGGCCAGCCAGGACCCATCAGAGGAAGCCTTCCTCTGGGGGTCAAGTTTAAGCCAGGCCTGGAAGACTGGAACAGGCCAAGGTCAGGGGAAGGCACAAGGGGACAGGAGCCCAGCAGCAGACAGGAGAGAGGAAACCCTAGGTCTGAGCCCTAGGTCAGTCGCTGGCCAGTTGTGTGACCTTAAACAAGTTACTCAGCTTTTCTGAACTGTTCTTCATTTCATAGAATTGTTTAAGGATCATGAGTATCTATCTATACTGTGCCTGGTCCCATAGCAGATGTTTAATAAATGGTAGCTATGGTTGTTATAAAAAATAAGTAGATGAAGCCAGTCAGGGACACACGGGGAGACCCTGTCTAAAATAAAGTAAGTAGAAAACAGAAAACGACAATAACAGGGACCACATAGAAGGGAGCTGGAAAGGTGAATTAAAGCCTCAGCACAGAGGCCTGAAATGCCAGGAAGGAGGCTGGGTCAATAGCAGGCTGAGGTGCAGACCCACATGGAATTCAGAAAGTTTGGCAAAGTCCTGGCTGGTATCTAGTAAAAAACTGGTTGGCTTATCTATGATCTATCTATCTATCATCTATCTTTCTATATCTAGAGAGAGAGAGCGAGTTGGAAACAGGGGTGGGTTTTAAATTCTATCTACAATTTTTAGAAACTTCATTATTGCTTATTTTTCTTGTTTGCTTGCTTGCTTGTTTTTAAGATAGGCTCTTACTCAGTATCCAAAGCTAACTTAGAGCTCAGTATGTACACCAGGCTGTCCTCAAACTTGTGATCTTCCCACTTCAGCCTCTTTAGTGCTAGGATTACAGGCATGTATCACCACACCTGGTTTATCTTTTCAAAATGCTTCCAAGTTACAAATAAATAGAAACAACAAGTTCTGGTGCTCTGTTGCATCATGGTGACTCTAACAATGATACATGTTGCTTTTGTTGTATTCTGTTGTTGAGACAGAGCCTCACTGTGTAGCCATGGCTAGCCTAGAACTTCTGATCTTCCTTTCTCAGCCTTCTGAGTGCTGGGATTATAGCCACAGGCTGCTCTTACCAGCTAATGTATGTTTCAAAATACCTAGATGTTTTTGAACACTGTCACCCACAAAACCGATAAAAGCCTGAAGTGATGGGCATGCTAATAAATTACACTGCTCTGATCATTATGCAATGTATGCATGCATCTAAACATCACATTGTACTCCAGAAACCTGTACCAGTGTAACATGTCAACTCAAACACTAATGTTTTGTTTTTTTTTTAATGTTTTGTCGTTTTGAGACAGGGTCTCCCTGTAGCCCCAGCTGGCCTTGAACTCACAGAGATCTGTCTGCCTCTGCCTCCCAAGTGCTGGGATTAAAAGCATGCATGACCACTCCTGATTCATTTAAAGTATTTTTAATGAAACTTAGTTCCCTTCCAATTGAGTGTGGTCTTAGTGACTCACTTCTAACAAGGAATGTGGCAGAAGGACAGAGCAGATTCTGATACTAGAGACACTTGCATGGGCTGGGGCAGTAGCTTAGTCACAGAGCACTTGCCTGGCATACATGAGGCCCTAGGTTTGATCCTACTCACAGCACTGAAAAAAAAAAAAAAGCATTATAGCTCCCTCCCCTGGATGACACACTTTAGATAAGTGGTGTTGTGGAGACATTCAACCTGGAGAAGTCCATGTGGCAAGGGACTGAGGCCTTCTGCCACCAGCCAGGACCAATGGACAAACAAGGAAAGTAGATCATATTGGAAGTGGATCCCACAGCCACAGCCACAGTCAAGCCTTCAGAGGATGCCACAGCCCTGGCCAACATCTTGACTGCAACAACAAGCCAAAACCCTCGAGCTGAGCCACTCCCAAATTCATGACCCCAGATACTGTGTAAGTGATAGATACTGATGGTTGTGATGCACTGCCACAAGCAGGGATTGATTATCTACCATGCCCCAATGGATAGCTAGTTCAGGGCTTGGGATGAAGTCTGGAACCACAACTCCCCACAAAGCATCAGATCTACAACAGTGGCTACAGGGGCCTGAGCTTAAAGCAGCCAGGATCAGTCAGTGCCCACTGCAGTGGGGTAGGGAGGTGACACAGAGACCCCAGAGAGACACTGACAGCCCTATCACAGACAGAGTTTTGGACAGCATCTGGTGGGTCTGGCTGTATGAGGCACAGGGCAGGATCTAACGGTTCAACATTCCCAGGAAAGGTAGTAGTGCTCAGTGTTCTTCCCACATGGATGCAGCTGCATGATTTGCCTAAGCCAGCACACAGGCCAGGGTAAAGGAGCGCATATGATAGCTTTTTATCGCCTAGCCTCAGCCCCTGGGCTTCCCCATAATATCTTGGTTAACTCTGCCTCAGTCTCTCATCTGTGAAGTGGTGTTAATAAATCCTGTCTCATTGGGGAGATATCCACACAATGTGCAGAGCCTTGTTACATGAAGATCAAATGAAAAACTAAATCCATAGCATCAAGCACAAAGTTGGGGCTCTGTGCTCCACACTTGGTACCCGCAGCCCCCAAAGCCAGGAATGAAGACCTCACTCTGTTTTTTATTGCCTTCTCATTCCCATGTGACCCAAACTGTAGGGTCAGAATTTGAGTTTGAAATAAAGGGAGGGAGAGAAAGAAAGGGAGAAGGAAAAGAAGATGGAAAGGGATAGGAAGAGGGAGGGAGGAGAGAGGGAGAGGATGGGAAGGGAAGGGGAGGGGAGGGGGAGGGGAGAGGAGGGGAGGGAAAGGGAAGGGAAGAGAAAAGAAGGGAAGGAAAAAAGGAGGAGAGGGAGAGGGGGAGAGGCGAAAGGGGGAGAGGGAGGGGGGAGAGGGAGAGAGGGAGAGGGAGAGGGAAGGGAACGGAAGGGAAGGGAGAGGGAAGGTTACGGAGAGGGAAAGGAAGGTGCTAGAGATGTGGCTCAGTTGTAGACCACTTGCCTAGCATGCTAGCGGCTGTGGGTTTGATCTTCAGGACTGGAGGGGGGAATAATACTTGTCATTTCTATTACATGACAAGCTTCCAACTTGTTTACAAAGCTAACCTTGACCTTGACTGCTTCTATTCCCATCACAACCCTGGGTTGAATTATGGTTTGAATATGGGTGGAATATCATCCACAGGCTCATGTGTTTGAACACTTGGTCCCCAGCAGGTGGTACTATGTTAAGAGATTTGTATAAGCTTTAAGAGCTGGAACCTCATTGGAGGAAGTGGGTCACTGGGGAAAGATGGTGCAATTTAATGTGGGCTCTACTTCCTGTACAGTCTTTCTTCCTGCTCTGTGGAGATATGAGATGAGGAGTCTCAGCCTCTCACTCCTGCAGTCATGCCTTCTTGCCACGATGTTCTGTATATCAAACTATATGACAAAAATAAACCTTCCTCCCGTAAGTCTCTCCTGCAGGGTATGTGTTCACAGTGACTACAAAGTAAATGATGATTCACTGAGGAATGTTCACTCTGCTAATCTCTCCCAGCCTAGGTCTCCTCATCTGTGAAACAGGGATAGTAACCATGCTGGATACCTACAGTAGCTGTGAGGGTTAAATGAGATCTGTAGTGTGGGCCTGGTAGACCTTCCTCAATGTTCAGGATGACTGGGACAGAGGCAACATTCTCACCCAGGCCTTCAGCAGAAATGTGCTCTTATAGGACAGAAGTTTAAAACTCAGGGATCCAGACTCCTTATTTCTATAAAGGTATTTTTATTTTATGTGTCTGAGTGTTTTGCCTGCATGTATGTAAGTGCATCCATGTCATGCAATGCCCATAGGAGCAAGAAGAGGGCATTGGGTCCCCTGGAATTGGAGCTATAGATGATTGTTAGCCACCATGTGAGTGCTGGGAACCAAACCAGGGTCCTCTGGAAGAGCAGCCAGTGTTCCTAATTGCTAACCCATCTCTCTAGACCACACTTTAGAAAAAAAAAGATTTGCTTATTATTTTATGTGTATGTGCAGGTACCTATATCTAGACATGTGTACCACATGCATGCAGTGCCCACAGAGGCCAGAAGAGGGCATTGTATCCCTTAGAACTGGAGTTATAGGCAGTTATAAGCCACCATGTGGGTGCTGGGAACCCAACCCAGGTCCTCTGCAAAAGAAGCCAGTATTCTTAACTGCCAGTTCATCTCTTCAGCACCATGGTACATAACTGAGATAACACAGGAATTCAGACTCCTTCATAGAAGGAAGTTCACTTACTTTCTGATG
Organism: Nannospalax galili; assembly: GCF_000622305.1. Lineage (NCBI taxonomy): Eukaryota > Metazoa > Chordata > Mammalia > Rodentia > Spalacidae > Nannospalax > Nannospalax galili. Next base: position 2,042,587 of record NW_008353747.1, on the reverse strand, counting down.
TCTACACAGGAATTATTTGTTGGGAACCTCAAGAAATTCTAACATTGGGCAAAGCCCTGTCCACTTCTCTGCTGCCTTGCTCCCTCAGCTCTGTCCACCTAGCTCACACTAGTTTTCCTCTCACATCAGTGCATATGTGGGAAAGGAAGGATATTATGATGGTTGCTAAGACAACCTGATAGGATCTTGAATCACTTAGGTGAAAGGCCTCTGGGCATTCCTGTGAGGGCTTATTAGATTAGCTTAATTGAGTTGGGAAGGACCACCCTAAATGTGGGTGGCACCATTCCCTGTGCTGTGGATCCCAGACTGAATGCAAAGGAGAAAGCAGGGTTGGAGAGATGACTCAGCAGTTAAGAGTATATACTGTTCTTGCAGAGGAATGGAGTTCAAGTCCCAGTACCCATGTTTGGTGGCTCACAACTGCCTGTAACTCTAGCTCCAGAGAATCCAATGCTCTCTTCTGGTTCCACAGGTACCTGTACTCATGTGTACATACCCACACACAAACATGATTTTAAAATAACAACACACAGAGACACAACTTTTTTTTATTTTATGTATATGCATGTATTGCCTGCATGTAGGAAAGTGCACTGGTGTTGTGCAATGCCTGCGGAGGTCAGAAGAGGCTGTCAGATCCCCTGGGACTGGAGTTATGTACAGTTGTTAGCTGCCATGTGGGTGCTGGGATTCGAACCCAGGTCTTCTGCAAGAACAACCAGTGTTCTTAACTGCTGAGCCATCTCTCCAGCCCCAGAGACACAAAATTTTAAAATAAACAAAAAGAAAACACGAGCTGAGTATAAGCATTCACCACTCTATTCCCTGACTGTAGGTGTAATGTGACCAGACAGCCTGCTCCTGCCACCAGGCCTTACCAGCTATGATGAACTGTCTCCCCTAAAACTGCAAGCCAAAATAAATCCTTCCTTAAACTGCTTGTCAGGACTTTTGTCACATCAGTTAGAAATATAACTAATACAGACATGTTGGATGAATGGATGAGTGTTTGGGAGATGACAGAAAGAGAACTGAAGGAGGACTGATGAATGGATTGGTAGATGGAGGGATGGATGGAAGAGGATAGGTGAGTGGATGTGTTAATGGGTGGATGGATAATGATGGAATGGATAGATAGGGATGGGTAGATGAGGGGTTGGATGAATGGATAGAGGTGGTAGATAGATGGGGAAGATAGGGGATGAATGAATGGATGAGGGGTGGATAAATGAGTGAATGAAGGAAAAATTAATGGATAGGGGATGGATTGGTGGATGGATGAGTGAATGGATAAATGAATGGATGGATGGATGGGTGGATGGGTGGATGGATGGGGACAGACAATAGAGGTGGATAGGAGATTGATGATGGATGGATGAGGGTGAATGAATGAGCAAATGTGGGGAAAATGGGTGGATGAATGGATAGAGGATGAATATATGGATCAGATGGGGGTAGACAAATGATGTGGGTAAATGAAGGGATGGACAGATGAGTGGATGGAGATAAATGAATGGATAGATGAATGGATGGAGCCAGATGGATTGGTGGTAGATAGTTGGGGAAGGTGGGGGATGAATGAATAAATGCAGGATGGATGAGTGAATGCAGGAAAAATGAATGGATGGGGGATGGATGGGTGGCTGGATGGGTGATTGGATGATAGATGATAGGAATGGATGAGGTATTGATAATGAGTGGATAAAGGGTAAATGGATGAGCAAATGCAGGATAAATGGATGGATAGAGGATAGATGAATGGATGCATGATGAATATATGGACTGGATGGAGGGTAGACAAATACATGGATGGAGAGATGATCTGAGAGTGTCCTTCTCTCAGGGAACTATGCCAGACCTCATCCTATACCTTTTTTGGACTTCAATATGGACAAATAAAATTCATTTCCTGCAGAGAAACAAGAAATAGAAGAGCATCAACCATCCTACAATTAGTTCTTAGTCTAATTACACCGATTACTAATGCATTCATCAACTCCACCTAATTAGGCCATCCTAGTACCATTTCTGCCCTGGAGACTACTGAAGGAGGCTGGGCTGCTCTCCTGAGCAGGGAGGGGATGAGGAGTACTAGCTAGGTCTGGAAGCCTGTGCTCTTCATAGTTCAGGAGCCCAGTAGCTGGGAGAAAAGTCTTAGGATTCCCTAGGGTGAAGAAAGGATGGTAAGGGGTGCAGAGCCTCCTCAGTGGACTCTACCAGCACCATTTTACCACTACCTGTTACCATAGCAGAGATGTCCAAAAGAAAAATGGCTGCTCAGTGACTCAGAGATTATCTTGGTATCATAGAAAGAGGCCAGGGCTAAGTCAAAAGCCCTGAACTGATGATTCAACTAACCCCTACTGACCATGTAACCTTGGACAAGTTATATGACCTCTTTGAGACTCATAGGATGAGGATGAATTAGATAATCTTATAAGATCCCTCCCATCTCTCAAGACTCATAAAGTCCAGAAGAAAAGTTTCAAGGTCATTTAGGAACATGTGATTTAGACCCAGGAATGGAGTCAGGAAAATTCCACCACCAGCAGGCCACCTGGGTGCCTGAATGGGGCATGGAAGCCTCCTGGGTCCACTTCCTAAGACTATGACTAGTGTCAAGAAAGATATCCTAGCAAATCCTGGAGTTTCAACACCATGGACTAGGGTTTGCAAGGAGGCTGTTGGCAATGGCAAGAGTCCTAAGCATACCACACACTCTGTCCCCTCTGCCCAGATAGCTTCCTGCAGATCCAGTACCCTGCTAGCCCCAAGGCTGCAGGAAATGGAGAGCTAGAACCACTGCCTAGTACCCAATGAGGGGCTGTGGCCACATCTTCCCAAAACCAAGCCCTCAATAACCTATCCAAAGCTGCAGATTGCTTAGTCTATTCCAGTCACCACCTTGAACTCTGAGCCCCATTCTCACTTCTATGAATGCCACCTGGCCAGCCCAGACAGCCCTGACAAGGACATGGAGCCAGGCCAGATACCCAGTATGATCTGTGACTCATGATGCTTCGGCTCTGCCAGGCTAGACTCGGACAATCAGGAAACTGGTCTCTCTGGGCCTTGGCTTTGACTGCTCCAACACAGAGCCAGGGAAAAGGGGAGGATGACAAGAAGGATTAGCTCTCACTTTCTGCCAAGCCCAGAGGAGGAAGAGAAGACTGGAGTCATGCAGCTGCTTTCTGGGAGCATCTTGGACATAGACTCTGTTAGGATGCTCTGTGCTCCTACCCAGCCAGGACATCCTGTATAATAGTGTCCCTTGACCCTGAATCTATCCTTGGTCTCCAAAGTCAGCTCCTACACATGAAAGCACTGGGCCCAGGAAGAGGAGACACAGAGAAAAGGGACCATTCATAACCACACAGCCTTAAAACCTGATATCTACTGCTCCAATGGTTTTTTTTTTTTTTTTTTAAAAAAGAGAAAAGTTCCAGCCAGAAAAGAGATGAAAGCTGGAGACACCCTCGGCTAAGAAAAAAACACCGTCTTTGTTTTTTTTTTTTTTTTTTTAACAAGAGGAAAGTTCCAGGCAGGAAAGAGATGGAAGCCTGAGGCATCCCTGGCTTAGAGAATAGCTCCACCTGTCCTCATCTTGTCCCTGCCATTGACAGGCCACATGATCTCCTGTGAGAGACCTTACTCTTCTGTCAAATTTTCTTCTCCATAAAGCAGTGATATCACGTCTTAATGGACTTGAGGCTTTTGGGGACATATATGAAAAATAACCCACATAAGTCAAATGAAAGAACTGCAGAGACATACAGACCATATACCCCTGCCTCCCACTATATTGCATTAGCAGAAAAGATTCAGAGAAGTTGGGTGACTTTGCCAAAGTCACACAGCATGTAATGCAAAAATATGAATTCAGACCAAGTTCACATAACAGATCTTTGCATTAGCAGTGTTCTGATGAGTGTTACTGATGCTTCATCTGAAAAAGACTCCCAAGTGTCAATATGCAGATTACTTACGTGATCTTAAGGGGCTGACGGCCGAAGCCTATTCAAGAATTAGATATTGGTCAAAGGAGTCCAGCCCTACTGGTATGTGACCTCTGATAACTCAGTTAATCTCATTTCTTCAACAACTAAAGTAGACAGTAGTAATAGCTTCCTCATGAGTTGTTCTGAGTACTTAACAGAACAATGTCTGGCACATAATAATTGCTTAATGCGTGTTTCCTGTTATTACTCCTTGAACATGGGTCTTGATATTCTGCAAGCCCCTGATCCCCAAGCACTCTCTTCCTAGGGGTCCTTTCAAACGCCCAGACATCCCTGATCCAGCCTCTTTCAACTCCCACACTCTCCTGGGCCAGGTCAGTAAACTGAGGTAAGGATCTTGCCCACCCCTACCTCTACCACCAGCAGGCAAACGCCCCTCCTTCAATCCCCAGCCATCCCCCACCTGCCCACTGGCTACCTGGGCAACACTGCCCACAATTCCAGGAAGCAGCCTCTACCCCCTCTCCACTGCCCAGGAATCAATGCAATCCCCTAAAAGCTCATAACTCGGAGGTAATTATAAGAAGCATCAATTACCCAGCAATGTGGATTTCATGAATTCAATTAATTTGCATGGCGATCGATACAGGCGGGTTCGCTGGGGTCCCCCGGGGAAGTTAGGACAATGTTCTGCACATTATTGATTTTACAATGTAAAACAAAACCTCTCTCCTCAAATTCATAGATGCCCATTCAGCCATATTAACTTTCAGATCATTTATTTTTGTATGTCTTTCAACTCTGTTTGTTGCTATCACACTAATGCAGAGTATTACATTGCAAGGAATAACTGAATCAATAGAGGCATGCTACACCAGACCTCCCCTGCTCCAGGAAGAGGAGCTGGCCTGCAGTCTGTCCTCACGTCTTCTGTGGCAGCCTCCACCCTCAGCCCAGTGCAGACACCCACTTCCAACCAGTCCATTCCCCTAATCCTAAGTCCCCCATTCTCTTCCTCAAAAGTATGTACTTCATTCCAAACTTAAAGTGTATGTTGTGGATAAATATTAAATAGAACTTTCCTAGGTGAATGGAAGCTTATTTAAGGTTGGATGAAATAGAGGAGCTCCTTTTCCTGCCCAAAATGTTCCAGGCAAAGGGAGGATGAAGTCCAGATGCCCACGGCGTGGCTTCCAGACGAAGGGAGGATGAAGTCCAGATGCCCATTGCATGGCTTCTCCCGGATCTTGTACAAGGATCCTTGGGGAACGGTACTAGGAGGAAGGTTGCTTCCTTCCTAGAAGAATAAGATTGAGGAAATGGGTATTCCTAGATATTATCCCACCCATTCTCTTCAAGAAGACCAAGCTAAAAAAGGGGAACGGTCATTGAAGAAGGAGCCATCAGTCTTCACGGCTCCTGTTCCCGTCTCTGTTCTGTGTTTGAATCCTGCCCCCTCGGCAGCCTCCCCCTGGAGTCCCCAAGCCAGGTTAGAGTCTCAACAGCATCCTGAGACTCCTACACACCCTGTGTGGCATGCATGCATCACACACACACACACACACACAAAAGCATGCATGAATGGCAGTCTAGACACAAGGTGGGGGACCACCACCCAGCCACATACACTTCATTTCACTGAGTCCCAACTCAGTCCAGCACCCCATCCCTATGTGGGGAAAAGGGGAGAAGCCTGTTTTTAATTTGCCTCTGGCTGCCCCCCCACACCTGTCAGGCTATTAGACAGCTAAACAGCCCGTGCCTGTTTCCTTCAGATAACCAGTTCCTGACGAGCCCCCTAATTGTCCCCAGAATCTCAGCGCTAGTGTATAGAGTAGGTCATTTAACCAACAGTACACACAACTAAGTAAAAATCCATTTTCCAAGAGAAAATTCTATTCTTATCAGAGTTTTGCAAGAGGGTTGTGAGCGGCCCACGTTAATTGAAGCTTTGATGTTGTGGGAAGAGGCCTCTAATCAACGCCACAAAGAGACCAGCTGCTATGGGAGTCCCTTGGCCAAAGAGCAGACACTGGGGATCAGGGATGGGGGCCCAGGACAGAGGGCTCAGGCTGGATGCCCCATATTGTGGGGGTTCTAGCCAGGCAAAGACCAGGTGCCTGGGTCAAGAAGTCAAGAGGCTAGAAGTGAGCAGGGCCCTTTGTCAGACAAGCCTGAGGTCAGAATCTGCTAGAGAATTGCTCATCCATTGTGTGGCCCCTACATCACATGAAAGTGGGTGCCTTAGTTTCACGTCTGAATGACTATATCCTTTAGCCTGTCCTGAAAGGTCATTTAATGATGAGCAATTGCATTTTAAAGAAAATCAAGAACAGGAAATTTCACTTTTGAGAGTGTCCTAGAAGCTGGGCTGCCTGCTGATCATTTGTACAGCATGGTGCGGTCCTATAGGCTCAGTGTTTTGTTCCTACAGCTTTGTGGTATTCCTCTTCTCATGAAGTTTTCAAGGTAGGGAATCTCAACCATTGTTCACAGAAGGAAACTGTAGCTTGGAGCAGCTAAATATCTTGCTCAAAACCTCACAATAGGAAGCAGCAGGGTTTGGGAGATGGCTGAGTGGGTAAATTGTTTGCCATGCAAACATGAGGACATAAGCTCACATCCCCAGATCCCACATAAAAATTGGGCACAGTAGCACACACATCTACAATCCCACCATGCCCGTGGGAAGATGAGAGGTGGAGATGGGAGAATCTCATGAAGCTCACCAGTTAGCCTGGGGTTTGACGCGGTTGTGAGATCCTGTCTCAAACAACATGGAAGGCAGATATAGACACAAAAGACCAACTTCTAACCTTCACAATACTGTGGCATATGACTACATGAATTCACACACAAACATGTGCACACAGGTCACAAAAACAAAACTATAAAAAAAAAAAAAGGCGGGGTTAGACAGATTGTTCAATGGTTAAGAGTACTGGTTGCTCTTGCAGAGGACCCAGGTTCAGTTCCCAGCACTCACATAGTGGCTAACAACCGTCACTCCAGTTCCAGGGGTCCAATGCCCTCTTTTGGCCTCCACAAGCACTGTATGCATGAGTGCACTTACATTTCTGTAGGCAAAACATTCATAGACATGAAAGTTTTAAAAAAGAAATAGCAAATCTGGGCCACACGTTATGGTGTACCCCTGGAATCCCAGCACTTGCTGTAATCCTAGCACTTGGGAGGCAGAGGTAGAAAGATCTCAAGTTCCCAGCCAGTCTGGGCAACCTAGTCAGTTCTAGGCCAACCTGGGGTTACACAGTAAGACCCTATCTCAAAAAATGGAAGGGAGGGGGAAGGCAAGAGGGGAGGAAGGGCAGAAGGAAAGGAGGAGAGGGGAGGGAAGGAACAGGAAGGGGAGGGGAAGGGCCAAGCTGGGATTCAATCCTGCTTTTTGGATTCTAAAATCCAAACAGCTCTCATCTAAGCTGTTCCTTCTAAAATATTTTATTTATTATTTTTATTTTATGTGTATGAGTATATTGCCTGCATGTATATAAATGCACTCATGTCATGCAATGCCCACAGAGGTCAGAAGAGGGCGTTAGATCCCCTGGAACTGGAGTTATGGACAGTTGTTAGCCGCCATGTGGGTGCTGGGAACTGAACCCAGGTCTTCTGCAAGAGCAGCCAGTGCTCTTAACCACTAAGACATCTCTCTAGCCCCTGCTGCTCCTTCTAAGCCAACCCGAGGACAGTCCCTCTAGCTTTCAGTATCTTCTGGCCTAACTATTCACATACATATGTGAATCATGAAGCTCCTTGCAAAAACCTCCCAAGTATGCAGATAGGCACCTAGAAACAAGACGTGGGACCTTACAGGAAAATGTGCAGGTTCCTGAGATGCTTCTCAATGCATGCCCATCAGCTCCATGAGGACCTTAGTGAGTGCCCAGCACATGATGACCATAGTGGGGACAATGTTCAGACCAGCAACAAGAGCTGCCCATAGGAACAGCTGACAGTTGTGGTCCAATTAGCATCATCCCTGTTTTCTAGATGTGGAAACTGGAACTCAGAGGGATTCAGTGAGTTCTTAGACTCAGCCACTGAGTGGCAAAAATCAATCCAGTGTGCCCTGTGGTCCCATGCTTTACAAAGGCCACTGCCTATTAGGGCTGAAGTAGAGTAAAGGGAGGGGAAATCTAAACACTGCATGGCCCTGGCATTTAAAATCAGACACCTGGTCCTGGGCACCTGCCAGAACTCAGAGCTATGGAGAAAACAGAAAGGAGCCTCAAGGGCTGGCAGAGAGGCTGATGTGCTGCCTGAGCCTGCTGCAGGAGCAGTGAGAGAGTGGACAGAAGGGAGGAAGAGCAGCAACTATGGAAGAGGCGGGGAGGAGCAACGATTTGCCTGGCCATGGCAGGCTAGAAAAAGTGCATGCTCACACGGCCAACATGTTTACCCAGTTCCACACCAGGAGCAGTGAGTCAGAGACACAAAGATGTGCACAGGGGGCTTTCATACAGGGGGCTTTCATACCACACAGTCATGGAGAAAGCAGAGAGCTTCCTCATGGGTCTGCCTGGGCCCTGGGAAGAGGAGGGAGCATTTCAGCTACCATTTCCAGGATGGGTTGGTGTGCCTCAGCAGGAGGGATAAATGAGAGGGTTGCTGGACCATCCACACCAGGATTTCCTTTGATAGCTCTACCAGTTAGACAAACCAACAATGAGGAAATTGAGGTCCAGAGAGCTCCAATAACATGTCTAAGACTTATAGAGAGCTAAATTGGAATCAGTCCCACGTCACTGATTCCCAGTAGCTTTCCAAGTACAGCAAGGCAGTTAGGTATGGTGGACAAAATACAGTTCAAAATCAGGAGTTCAAAGCTAGTGTCTAGAAGCAGGTTCTGAGCACAGCCTGTATGGTTGGTCTGCCCACAGTTCACCAGGCCCAAGATCTCCAATAGGCAGTACCTGTGCCCAGCTGTGTCCACAGTGTGTGAGACCTGGTGCTAAAAGACAGCAGGGCTTGAGGAAGAAAAGAAGTAGAGGCCGCTGGCCTCAGAGTGAGGTGAGCAGTTTCCACGAGTGAGGTGAGCAGTTTCCACAAGGTTAGTAGCCTCTGGCTTCCACATTCTTGGAAGCCAGTAGGGCCTGAGGAAAGAAGATGATGAGGTCCAAGGGACCAATTACTTAGCCAGGACCAAGATGGGGGTGATGCCTCAGGACAAACAAGGCTCTTATTGCCTTAACCACTTTGCCTGATTCCATTTGCCCTGACAGCAAAGGGACTTTTTGCTATACCAAGCTGGCATCTCAAGAATGAAGGTCTGGTATATTTAGAAAAATTCTGGGCCAGTGAGATGGCTCACCAGGTAAAGGTGCCTGCTGCCAAGCTGGACAGCCTGAGTTCAATACCCTGGACTCACATGGTTAAAGGAGAGGACTGATTCTCACTAATTGTCCTCTGACCTCCATATGTGTGCTGTGGCATGCACACATCCATACACACATACCCACAGAAATAAATCAAATGTCAAAAAAAAATCAAGCTGGGTACCACGCACCTTTATTCTAGGATTGCTGAGGCTACCACAGTCTCAAAAAGACCAAAACAAAGTTTTTACAAAATGTTTTTAGGGCTGGTGAAATGACTCAGCAGTTAAGCACATGGCTGGTCTTACAAAGGAATTAAGTTCGATTCCTAAGCCCACATCAGGTGGCTCACAATTGCCTGTAAATCCAGCTCCAGAGGGATCTGACACCCTCTTCTGGCCTCTTCAGGCACCTGAACTCATATGCACAAACCCCCACATACATACACATGACTAAAAAATAAATCTTTCTTAACTTTTTTAAAATTCTTACAAAAGGCCAGAGAAGTCTCTCAAGCTGAGTTTCCTTAGTCATAAAATCAACTCCAAGAGAAACCTGGGCTACTCAAGTACGGCCCAATCCTTCCCTCTGTCCCTTATACTCTGTCTACTCCAACACCAGCCACAGTGATGGTCCCAAGGCAAGGCTAAACATGTTACTCTCTCCTTACAAATCCTCAGTGATGGGGATGAAGAGATGGCTCAGCTGTTAAGAGCACTGGCTGTTCTTGCACAAGACCCAGGTTCAAATCCCAGCACCCACATGGTGGCTAACAACTACCGTAACTCCAGTTCTATAGGATCCAGCATCCCTTTTCTGTCTTCAATGGGCACTGCACAACATAGGTGCTCTTACACACATGCAGCATAACACTCATACACATAAAATAAAATTAACTTTTTAAAAATCCTCGGTGATTTCTTATTGCCTGGGGGTAGCACTGAAATGCTGGACTGGCAGGTAAGCCCCTTATCCACCACCAGCTTGGAAAGCCCCCTCCCCCATATCATACTCCTGTGGACAGTTCCAGAAGTGCTGAGCCCTGTATGGTACCTACATGTTCTCCCTTCGTTATTGGTGTTTTGGTTTGTTGAGTGAGACAGGGTCTCCTTATATAGCCGAGGCTGGTCTTGAACTTGGGATCCTCCCCTTCACCTGCTGTTGCTCCCTTGTCCCATAGCATCCTGCCTACCCCACCCCACCCCACTGCTGCTACACCCATACCTCTCTGATGGACTTCATTAATGGCTGCACTCTGAACAGGAACAGGTGCAGTATATTATCCCAGTGCAGAGTCATTCCCTGCCCCTTCCTCTTGGTTGCAGACATAAGACTTGCTTTAGCAGGAGAGGTATGACTAAGGAAGTGTTTGTGTGATTGAGTTTGCTCTCTTCTGTTTTTTCTACCACCATTAGAAGATTATGCCTCTAATCCCAGGAGGGAAACAGGTGGTTCATGGAGCAGCTAACTAATCAGGCCCAGTCAGGATCAGCTGAGCCCCAGTCAACTCACCAAAGCATGAACCAGACAAATGGTATATTATATGCCACTGAGACATTGTAGATGTTTGTTATACAGCATAATTTAGTAGTAGTTAACTGATACATCATTTTGACCTGCATAATTTTGAAATTTTTCTTAGTGTACAAAATAATGGGTTGAATAATGACATTTTCATACATATATACCACTATACTTTCTCATTTTCACCCCCCATTTCCATCTCTTGTCACTCCTCCCTTTGGTCCTATCTCCCTACCAAGAGTCTCCTTTCTGATTTAACCTGAATGATTTCTATCCACTTGTCGAGGCAGATGTCATACCTTGGAAGTCTGGCTGGGGCCCCTCCCCTCTTCCATAATTCAGGGCCGGGTGCCCCTGCTCTGGCTCCCACAGCATCAGCTCCGTTACCCCTTCCTGCAGTACTTGGCCACCCAGGGCTGGATTTGTTACTTCGCTGTCTCCCTCACTGGATTCCAAGCTTCTGGAGGGCAAGGATTGCCTGTTATTCACAATGTCATTCACCGAGGAATCCAGTGGTTGTCTGTTGGAAAAAAAAAAAAAAAAAAAAATGCGGAGTCCACCTTTCCCAAAGTGTAGAAGCAAAAAGGACATCTCACTTTTCCACCCCAGTCCTCTGCCAGCAAGGAAAATCCTAAAGCCAGAAGAGGTCTCACGGGTGTGCTCTGTGCTTCTGGGCGACAAATCAAGCACACACGCATGCGCAAGCCCAAACCCATGGTTTCATCGCCTGCGCTTTCCTACCTACTCACTTGCTTAGTGGTGAGGCGTTTTGGGGGGCCACTTTACTCCATCTTTCTGCAATATCCTCCAGCAAATCAAGCATCCCCTTCTTGGGATGTTTTCAATCTGTTTTATGTTGATTTTAATTAAAGAATTTGAAACTGAACAAACAGTTCCTAGCAGGTGGCCATACAAGTGTGAAATAAGCAAACTGTTTTATCTGCCACAAACTCTGCTAGTAAATTTCTTCAAATTAATCCCAGCCTCCGAGAATCTGCTGATTCCAAGGAGAAAACTAAGCAACCCCAGCCTCCAAATGTTTGCTTTCGTTATGGTTCCTGGAGACAGAACTTGTGGAGTCTGCCTTTGCTCCACCCCCAAGCTACCTTGTCTCCAACACCCATCTCTGGTACCTGATTGGCCCAACCCATCTGCCCAGAATGAGACTCATGTGATCATAGCAATGGGCTCCATGACCAGAACTCCAATACGGCAGTGGGAGGAGCTTCCCCGGACTTTGCCTGAATTTGGCCCATCTCACCAGTACTTTCACTTTCCAAGGCAGGTACTGACGGGCTTTCCCCTCCCCTGATACAACTTAGGAGGAAAGGAGCTCTGGGGGAAAGATAGACCCAGTCCTGTCCAGGGCCACCTCCCTTACCACTGATGTGTCAGTTTGCATAACATAACAAAAGTATTAGCATTTTCTAACTCAAGCATGATCTGTTGGACCGCATCTGTAATTCCAGCTACTCAGAATGCTGAGGCAGAAGGATCGCCAATTCAACACCTCTCTAGGCTACAGAGTGAGTTCAAGGCCAACCCTGATGAAAAGTTTTAAAAGGGCTGGGAATGTAGCTCAGTGGTAGAATGTTTGCCTAGCATGTGGGAGGTTCTGGCAGGACAAAGAATAATAATTTTACATACCAAAATTCAACATGTAGGAGCACTTTGTGTGTGTGTGTGTGTGTGTGTGTGTGTGTGTGTGTAGCCAGGTGCTGTGGCACACACCTTTAATCCCAGAACTCGAGAGGTAGAGGCAGGCCAATCTCTGTGAGTTCAAAGGTAGCTTGGTCTACATAGGGAGTTCAGGTCAGCTGGGGCTATAGGGAGACCCTGTCTCAAAAGGACCAAAAAATATATAGCTAGATGATGATAGATGATAGATAGATAGATAGATAGATAGATAGATAGATAGATGATAGATAGATAGATAGATAGATAGATAGATAGATAGATAGATAGATAACCTATGTACAGTGGCAAATATGCACCTAACAGCAAGATAAGGAGAAAGAGCTAGGAACAGCTTGCTCAAAAATAAGGGACTAAGCCGGGTGTGGTGGCCCACGCCTGTAGTCCCAGCACTTGGGAGGCAGAGGTAGGCAGATCTCTGTGAGTTCAAGGCCAGCCTGGTCTACATAGTGAGTTCCAGAATAGCTGGGGCTACAGGGAGACCCTGTCTCAAAAAGACAAAAAAAATGGGGGGGGGACTAGTTAAATACGTTACTTATCAGATGTAAATTAATAGTTACTAATGTTGAAAATGATCTTGTGATTTTTTTAGTGGGAAAGCAAGATACAAGACAATGTATACAGCAGGCATTCCTTCTCCTCTTAGTGTTTTATGGCCATGTATAGAATACATTATAGTCCATAAGTAGTAGTATATAGCCTTTAATAGTATGCATTTTTAAATATTTATTTTATGTGAGTGTTTTGACTGCATGTGTATCACATGTGTGCAATGCCCACAGAGGCCAGGAGAGGGTGTCAGATCCCCTGGAACTGGAGTTACAGAAGTTGTGAACCACCATGTGGATGCTGGGAATTGAACCCAGGTCCTCTGCAAGAGCAGCCAATGTTCTTAACTGCTGAGCCAACTCCAGCTCCTGTAGCATGCACTCTACATGTAGTGTATTGATATTTGTGTACAGTAAAAATAGTCTACATATAGTATGTGCATATGTACTATAAATATTACACATATTATTCCAGATATGTGTTGTGAATGTGCATACATGAGAAAAAAGGACTGGAGGGATATAAACTAAAGATTAAAAGTGGTTGTCTATGTTGAAGAGATGGCTCAGAAATTAAGAGCTCTTGCAGAAAACCAGAATTTACTTCCAAGAACCACATCTGACAGCTCACAACTGCCTGTAACCAGGGGATTCAGTGATCTCCTCTGGCCTCTGCAAGCATTGCACTCACAGGCACATAGATTTACACATATACACATAAATAAAAATGAAATTTTTTAATGTGATTGTCTCTCTAAGTATTAGGAAAATGGGTGACCTTTTTTCTTTCCTCCTTTTCTTTTTAAATCATCATTTTGTTAATTTTCTATTTTTGAGACCCCTGGCTAGGAAGGCAGGAGACCTGGATTGGGAATTTGTGTTATGCCAGTACCCAGTCAAACTCTAGAGCCAGCTGTGGAGTCATTAATAGCACACTATTCATTTCCTGACCTGCACACAATGTGGAGGGGAACAAGCAGTCTGTAAGGAAGCCCCTGCTTCTGTTATAGCTCTACACTGTGTCCTACAGTGCATCAGAAGAGAAGGGAAGGCAGGAAGAGAAGACACAGACAGCAAAAACATGGTGTCATTTGTTTTCCCTTGTCATACTACCCACAGAGCTGTCGAGATCAACACTAGGTAGGCACTCGCTACATATCTGGCACCCTTCTGTTGCACACTGTTTATATTTTATTTATTATTTTTATTTTATGTGTATAAATGTCCTGCCTGCATGTATGTAAGTGCCCCAGTGTCATGCAATGCCTGCAGCAGTCAGAAGAGGGCATTGGATCCCCTGGAACTGGAGTTACTAACTATTGTTGGCCACCATGTGGGTGTTGGGAATTGAATCCAGGTTCTCTGCAAGAGCAGCCAGTGCTCTTAACCACTGAGCCATCTCCTCAGCCCCCTATCACACATCATTATCAAAAAGACAACATAGAAACTATCCTTTGTGTCCACTGTAATTGCAGGATAACCCTAGAGGGTAGTGTTATTTCTGGTCATTCCCAGGAAGAGAGCCCCTTTAGCTGAAGGAAAAAGTACACATGCAGCCAGCAGCCACTATCCCACCCCCTCGTCAGGGTACCCACATCTCTCCTGAAATCTCCCTACTGGCCCCTACTAACCCTCCAGAGCCAGAACTGTTCTCATGATTTGAGATCATCTATACAGCTGACAGCCAAAGAGAGAAATCTCTATATCCACTAAGGGGGACTTAGCTGCTTTGCAGTTGAATACCTAGATGACATTGGATGAACACAACCAAAGTTTCCCTCCTATGACACAACTCAATGGGGAGTCTACTCCACAAAATCATTCATAAACCCAGTCTCCATCCGTCCATCTGTGGCTCCACCCTCCTTCAGAACTTCAGAATGGGAACAATGGAAGAAGTGAAGAAAGATGGCACAAAGGTGTTCTAAAAAGGCACGGCTTGAAGTGCCTGTGGCTTCTCTGCTCACACCCCATTGGCAGAGACTCCTTCACGTGGCCACACCTAACTGCAAGGGAGTCTGGGAAATGTGGAGTAGCTTGTGTGGTCAAGGAGAAGGAGCCAGGGCTGTGGTGAGAAGCATCAGGCTCTGTCCCCTGCCCTCTCTCCACTCTCTGGGTGACCCTCTTGGAAGCACCTCAGCAGTGCAGCCTCCCACTGATGCCATATGTAGTTTTTCATGAAGAGGCTCTAACTTACCTCCATCTGTACTGTCCCTGGTCCTGGTGGGGAGGAATAGCCAGGGACACCAAATGCTAGGGACACAGTGACTTCTCAGAACTACGTGTCAAGAAGTAGATAAAATGCCCCCTCAGTCCCTCACAGCCCAAACACTTAGAAATTCTACAGGTCACCAAGGTCCACTGAACTGCCAAAAACAATGACTTTGCTTCTGTCTTTCTTACTTAGCCTTTCCGAGATATTTGACTCTGGTACATGACACTCTTCTGTCTCAGCTTCATGACCTCGTGATCCCTCACTGTCCTCTCTTCTCCTTCTTCCCCTCTTTGTTCTCTGAAAGGGCTCCTTACCTTACTCCTGAATGATCTGTTTCTCAGGCAGCCACCTCTACCCTCCTTTCCTTTCTCCTCATCCTGTCCTCTCCCTCCCTGGGACACTCACCTGCATCTAACTCATCTGCCTTGCCATGGCCACAGACCTCTATATTGAAGAGAGAAGGCCTGCATGGCCAACACCTGCTGCCCACAGGCCCATCATGTCCAAAACAGGACTCACCCTCAGTTTTCCAAGGTGCTGTCCTCCTCTTGGGAAATGAGCCCACCATCCACCCTGTCAACCAGAGAGTATGATGGAAGTCCCTCCAGGGTCCAGCTCTGTAGCCTGTACCACAGCAAAATGACAACAAACTCTACCATGTGGACCAGCCAGGTTCCACCTCTTTCTTTATCCACCAGACCTACCGTTCCTCACCAGATCGCCAGCAGACCCCAGTCCCCTTCCCTCCAGTTTTCCTCGCCCTCATCCTCAAAAGTTAAGAGCTCTTGGAGCTGAAGAGATGGCTCAGTGGTTAAGAGCACTGTCTGCTCTTCCAAAGGATGTGGATTCAATTCCCAGCACCCATGTGGCAGCAAACCACCATCCATAACTCCAGTTCCAAGGGAGGGATCCAACACCCTCTTCTGGTCTCTGCAAGTTTTGCATAACACAAGTACACTTACAAACATGCAGGTCAAACACTCATATACAGAAAATGAAAATAAATTAATTTTTAAAATTTTTAAATAAGTGCTCTTGGAGCTGGAGAGGTAGTTCATCAGTTAAGAGCATTGACTTCCAAAGAACCCAGGTTCATTCAGTTCCCAGCACTCACATGGTGGCTAATGACCGTCTATAACTCTAGTTCCAGGAGAACTGCTTCTGGCCACTTCAGGCATTGCATGACACAAGTGAACTTACATACATGCAGGCAAAACACTCATATACATAGAAATTTTTAAAAATATTTTAAAATATTAATAATTTTTAAAATAAAATAAGTGCTCTCTCTAAAAACAAACATTTTACCATATCACACCTTCCAAATACACAAGTTATGAGACCCTAGGGAGACACTCCCCTCCAGGACATCTTCTATCCCTTTCTTAAGCAAACTCTTCCTACCATCCCCACCACCTAAATAAAAAGGGATACGCTCCCACCTCTGCAGCCCTACAATCCTTTCCTCCTCCCTGAGGTCACTCTCCCCACACTTTGCCACAGTCACACATCTGTGGCAGGGATACACAGACTGGGGACTCTCCAACCCAGGGCTGGTCTATGCAGAGGCACAGGTAGTTTATAGGGGAGGGAGTCCTTTTCTCCTTCCCTCCTCACACTGTGACTCTGCTGAGAGGTGCTGGGAAGTCCTTGATGCTCTTCAAGCCAGCAGCCCACTCTACGTCTCTTCCCAATCCAACTTGGCTATAACCTTGAAGGCCTACGGCCAACGAAGACCCTGATGAGGCAGCTGAAAGGATGGGAGAGGCTGGTAACCTATGGACATACCCTTCATCCTCTTGTGAGGAGGATGAAAAGGATTTTTATTTAGGTGGTGGGGATGGTAGGAAGGGTTTGCTTAGGGAAGGGATAGAAGAATGTCCTAGGTGAGAAGTGGCAAAAAAAAAAAAGAAAAGAAAAGAAATCCTTCCCATTCCCTCTCCCATAACTGCAGATCAGCCTTTCCCTGTGATTACTCCCCTTGGACAACATACAGAAATATCTCTCCCAATGCCATAGCAGATTGAACCTGAAGTCAGATCCTCTGCTGACAGAGGGACTGGCCAGACTGTCTTCCTGGTTCAGGTAAGTCCAGCGCCTGCACCCACCCAGGGAGTGTATATCACCTTACTAACCTAGAGGGAGGCTAGGAAATCCTCTGGGGGAGCCCAGAAGAGCTGCACAAATACAAACACATAAACATACACAGAGAGAGAGAGAGAGAGAGAGAGAGAGAGAGAGAGAGAGAGAGGCACACACACATACACGCACGCACACGCTATAAATAAATTTTAAATTTTTAAAATAAACCCAGGGGCTGGAAAGATGGTTCAACAGTTAAGAGCACTTACTCTTCTTCCAGAGGACCCAGGTTCAGCTCCCAGAGCCCACCTGGGCAACTAACACCTACCTTAACTCTAGTTCCAGGGGATCCAATGCTCTCACTGCATGCATTTGGTGCACTTACATACGTGCAGGTAAAATACTCATATGTATAAACTAAAAATAAACAAACTCTTTTAAATTTAAAAAAAAAACCTACATGTTGACCACACCTGCAATCCCAGCACTTGGGAGGTTGAAGCAGGAGGAGGGCAAATTTGAAGGAATCTGTGCTAGATGGAGAGTTTCAGACCAGCCTGTTCCACTTATCAAGACCTTGTCTTAAAACATGGGATGCAGCTGTTTTCTTGTTGAGTTTCCTAGATAAGACAGCTACGGTCACATCACAGTATTCAGCGGGGAAATCTTGTTTGTTACTGTCATTCCCGTTCCTTTTCATTTAGAATCCAAATAAATCTATATTTCAAATACAAAAAAAAAATTCTCAGGGCATTGGAGAGATGGCTCAGTGGTTTAGAGCATGCACTACTCTTGCAGAGAACCCAAGTTCAGTTCCCAGCACCCATGTCAGGTGGCTTACAACTACCTGTAACTCCACCTTCGGAGGATTTAACACCCTAGGTCTAGTCTTAGATGCATTCATACCACCAAGCTCCATCTGGGGGGCAAAGCCCCAGGCTAGGGCAATTAGACCCAATGGAGCAGGGAAAAGACAGGAGGAGGCCAGCCTGGGCACTTGTGAGTCATTTATCTGAGAAGTGAGGAAGTTGAAAGGAAGAAAGAAAAAAGAAGCAGCTCTAGGGAAACTAGAATAGCACAAGGAAGGGGCCCCCCACCTCCTGGACCCGCAAGCCCTGCATCTCCTAAGCCAGACCCAGTGAGGTCCGACCTTTGAGACCAGGTGCACCAGCCTAAGTTCTGGTATTTGCTGACTCTATCATGGTTTCCATGGTCAAGTCTGCACACTGCAACTAGAATGGTCTTCCTTGGTCTAATCCTTGTGTGGTGTGTGTGTGTGTGTGTGTGTGAGAGAGAGAGAGAGAGAGAGAGAGAGAGAGAGAGAGAGAGAGACAGACAGAGACAGAGACAGTACATGTGGCATAGGAGGACATTGTGTGTCCTGCTCCATCACACTGCCTTATTCCCTTGAGAGAGGGTCTCTTACTGAGTTTGGAGGTAGGTTGGCCCCAAGGAGGCCCAGTAATTCTCTTGTCTCCACTTCCCACAGTATTAGAGCTACAGGTAAATACAAGGTCTCACTCAACTTTTTATGTGGGTGTTGGAAATTCAAACTCAAGTCCTCATGCTTGTACAGCAAACGCTCTTACACACTGAGCCACTTCCCTGGCCCCCTTCCCCTTTGTCTTATTCTTTAACTCAGGCTAGCCTCAAATTCACAGCAATCCTCCTGCCTCTAGCTACCTAAGTGCTAGAATTACAAACATGAACCACCATATCTGGTGGTTCTGATCTTATAGCTCCATGCTCCCTGCCTAGTGGCTTCATATCATGCCCAGGACAGTCAGAAATCCTTACTGTGATCTTCAAGTCCCTAAGCGAGCTGGTCCCTCCCATGTCCTGGCATTGCTGTCACGTTTAGCTATCATATGTGCATTTATTTTCATTATAAACACAAGCGTCCTTCAGCTAGGGCTTTGCAGCCCTCACTGATTATGTCTGTAGTAACTGAGGCAGCACTTATACCTTACAGAGCTGAGACACACCTTCACTAGCTGAGAACTTGACAGGGCAAGTTGTGCAGACATTGGGAATGAAGAACTCTCACCATCCAGGCAGGTCTCATGTGTCAGCATGGGGTTCTGTACCAGAGACCACTGAAGAACCAGGAGAGTGTCAGGGTGTCCTTCAGCCCCTAGAAACAAAGTACATAGGAAGTTTATACACATGTCAAGTCTTCTGATGGTGCAAATACTCTGGAAAGCAACTGACAACTTTGTGTGTGTGTGTGTGTGTGTGTGTGTGTGTGTGTGATATGCATGTGTACACATCCATGTCTGTATGCATGTACACATGCCTTGGGAGGCCAAATGTCAATGTCAGGTGCCTTCCTCTATTGCTTTCCACCTTACTTTTTGAGACAGGATCTCTCACTGAACCTGGAGCTCACTGATTCTGCAAGACTAGCTAGCCAGTGAGCTCCTAGGACTCTCCCCATCCCTGCCTCCCCAGTATTAGGATTACAGGTGTGAGCCACCACCTGTAATCCATCTTTTTATGTGAGTGCTAGGGATCAAAACTCAGGTCCTCATGCTTAGGCAGCAAGAATTTTTCCAACTGGGCTATCTCCCCTGCCCCAATTTGACCATCTCTTCAGAGGAGAATGTAAGGTGAAGAGAAGACTTTTATAGCTGATGAATTCACAAACTATCTTTTTCCTTATTAGCTTTTAGACTACTAGTCAATGGCTTTAAAAAATAAACTGGCTATGTAGACCAAACTGGCCTTAATGTACCAGGCAGTGATCCTCCTGCCTCATCTTTCCAATTGCTGGTATCACAGATTTGTGCCACCATAGCTGCTGTTGATTATTTTCATTATGGTGATTCAAAATATAATCTGAATTTTTTAATGATAAAAAATTGTTTTCCCAGCACTAAGGAGGCAGAGGCAGGTAGGTGGATCACTGTGAGTTCAAGACCAACCTGGTCTACATAGCAAGTTTCAGGTCATTTAGAGCTACAGAGTGAGACCCTGCCTCCCAGGAATATTGTTTTAAGAAATATGATTAATACTAAATTTTTTAAAGTCAGTCTAGGGAGAGGGTACATGGCTGGCATCAAATATCTAAAAGGGCAACAATCTAAGGGATAAGAAGGAAAGACAATATGACACCCCACAGTCCCTGCCCTTGGCAGGAGGGCCAAGTGATACCTTACATACAAGTGCAAACCCAGCCAGACTCAGGTAAAGCAGACATGCTAAGTTCCCAAGTAAGCATGCCTGTAGGAATGGGCCCTGAGTCCCACATAGGGGTCAAGGAAGGCTTTCTAGAAGGGGTTGGAACAGGTCCTGGGTAAGTGACCAGCATGTTTCCTAGAGAGCTTTGTCCTCTCTGCCTGAGGAAGGGGAAGGGAGAGATGGGAGATATCTAAGTCAAGGGAGGAGTCAGAGAAAATGGACAGGGGAAATGTGTCCAAGGCTGGAAGTGGGGAGAGGAACAGTGACATGGGGGGAGGGGGTTTCCCACAGATTTGGTATTAGATATTTAAAGACACATGACTAAATGAAGTTGCCCAGGAAGAGAGAGAAGTACAAAGTCTGAGCCTTCAAAGTCTGGGGAGATAAATAGAAGGAATTGCCCAGATGAGAAGGAAGGTCCAGAGGCCCCAGAGAGGCTCATGGAACCTGAACTCTCTCCTGACCATTCAGACAACAATCATAAGCTCATCAAAGCTGTGATGACTGACTCAGTGCAGCCAAAAGCTGTGAATCCCCAGTCAGCAATCGAAACGCTGAGAATTAGCCCAGGTTGTACTGAAAAAAAACAAAGAAGCCTCAAGAACTAACAGCACCAAATACCTGTGGCCAGAGGGTAGTGTGGGAGGTGGAACTGAAAGGAAGAGTAGGCAGAGAGGCGCTGTGAGGCCACAGCTCACTCACTGACTTCAGACTCTCTGACCATCACTTTCCTCAAGCAGAGACTAAAAACTGAGGATGGTTACCATCTCACAGGGTTGCTATGAAGAGGGAGGGAATCAAGTGGAAAGGATTGTCCACACACTCTGTCACCACCTCCTCCCCTTCTATTCTCTCCAGGGATCATGCAACCCTCAGCTCTGATAGACATCACTAGCACCAGGGACCTCTATGGTGCCAGACCCAGTGGTCACCTTACTTAGAGGGAATTTAAACACCAGTATTCACCTCTCTCCCCTGAAACGTCTTCCCCCCTTACTCAGGGATGCCGTGCTCCTGGGATGTCCTCTCTTTCACTGGCCACTCCTAGGTTTCCTTTGCTGATTCCCCCACCTCTAGTGAAGGACAAGCCCCCCGACCCCCATCCTGTGGCTGAAGACTGGAGGTTTGTGTCCCAAAGGCTAACATATAAGGTCTCTAGACTGTGTTCACTATCACAACTGAGAGGGTGAGTGGAGGATTGGAAGTGTGGGGTACTAATTATGAGATCTAGGTTCCAGCCTCACTCACCTGCTGGTTTCAGAAGTCTGGACACCAAACTGTTATCTTCATGCAGGATCTTAGTAGCAAGACATCCAGAGATGCTGACCAGCCCAAGAGGAGAAGCCTAGCTGGACTTGGCATAAGGCGAGTTTGAGGATAGCCCTGCCCACGTAGTGAGACCTGATCTCAAAAATAAAAGGAACAGCCTAAGACACTCTTGATATTGTTTAACAAATACCCCACTGATGTTGGCAAGTGCACCTGTCAACTCAGTTTCCTATCAGTTCTTTAGTCTGCCATTTGACCCATGTGTAGACAGTTGAAGATTGTCAGATACCTGGGCAGGGAGGAAGCCAAAGCAAACCATCAGGAGAAGGTAATTTGGAGGAAAAACCTATGCAGAAATAAGACAATCTAAAATCATTATCATAATTAAATTGGAAAGATAAAAGAAGCTGCTGTACTCACAAAATAAGAACAGTATACTATAACAAGAGATCATTGAATGAACACAAAACTAGAGCTCTTGGAAATTTCTGATCAGCAAAATAAAATACACAAGCTGAGGATGCAGCACAACCTAGCCTATCATACATGAGGCTGTGTGTTCAAACCCCAGTACAGCAAAAAGAAAAGAAACACACAATTTTAAAAAGCAGGTGGCTCCGTGATTAACAACACTTGCTCTTGCAGAAGACCAGAGTTCAGTTCCCAGCACACACATCAGGCAGCTCACAACCACCTATAACTCCAGCTCCAGGGGACCTGATGCCTTCTTCTGGTTTCTGCTGCCACCCACATGCAGACATACCCACAAAGAGACACGGATATACACCAAATGATTATTTTTTAATATTTTATTTATTATTTTTATTTTATGTGTATGAGTGTGTTGCCTGCACGTATGTAAGTGCACCCATGTTGTGCAATGCCCACAGAATTCAGACAAGGGCATTGGATCCCCTGGAACTGGAGTTACGGATAGTTGTTAGTGCTATTAGACAGTTGTTAGTGTTAGCTGTTAGTGTGGGTGCTAAGAATCAAATCCAGGTCCTCTGCAAGAGTAGCCAGTGCTCTTAACCACTGAGCTAGCTCTCCAGCCCCTTTTATAACTTTTTAAAGAAAGAACATTAATTGGGGGACATGCCCTTAAAAGTAATAAATAGAGAAAATTCTTAATTAGAATACTGGCTCAACAGAGCCAATATCAAATAACGAGGGATGTAATTTGGTAGTACAGTGAGCTTTCTAAGCATGCACAAGGCCCTGGGTTTGATCCCCAACAATGCAAAAAATAAAAAATAAAAAGAAGAGGTGAAAGAGGAGGATAAAGAGAAGAAAAATTGAGAAATCAGAAAAAGAACAATAAAATAATTAATGTGATTTCCCCAAAACTAAGAAGGTTGGATGGGCACGCCAAGACTAGCAGCATGGCTCAATGGTAGAGCACCTGCCTAGCATGTCCAAAGCACTTGCCTAGCATGTCAATCCCCAGTGTTGGGGCCAGGGGGAGAAAGCATACCATGTGCTAAGTAAGTATAATAAATTCACACTAAGACACATCACTGTAAAATTTCAGAACATTAAGGCTAAAGGGAAAAATCTTAATAGGAAAAAGGAGGTAGAGGTAAAGTCACAGTCAAAATAATCAGGACTCAGGATGGTTTTAGACTTTTCAACAGCAATATTAAACTGAAGAAGGCAATGGAATGATGTATTAACAAGAAAGACTTCTGTATAGTCAAGATTGGTTTGGCTGTGCTACAGTAACAAACACCTCGACGAGCTCAGATACTAACATCCATTTCAGTTCAGCAGGGGTCCAGTCATTTTGGGTTTCTACCTTTTCCATAGGAGTAAAAGGAAGATAGCAAATGGCTCACCAATTATTTTTTTAATTCTATTGGAACTAATTTCCTTGACCACAGTTAAATCACAATGACTTGCATAATTCCTAAGAATCTGAGAACTTCAGCTTTCCCAAGTGTCTGGAAAGAGAAGAACTAGGTAGATGATAGATGATTGATGACTGATAGATAAATAGATGATAGATAGATAGATAGATGATAGATAGATAGATAGATAGATAGATAGATAAATAGATGATGGATGGATGGATAGATGATGGATGGATGGATAGATAGATGATAGATGGATGGATAGATAGATGATGGATGGATGGATGGATAGATAGAGAGACAGAGATAATAGATGACAGATGATAGAGCCAGCTCTAGTACAAAATATTTAATATTCAGCTTACTCTTCTTACCAAGTGATATACATCTACCTTCCCCCAGGGACAATGGCTCAAAAGTTCCATCCAGTCATAGCAACAAAATCCAAGGTGGTCTTCTTGAGATAAAGCCTCTTTCTCAGAGTACCTCCTACTGATAAGGATAGGGTCATTTAGGTCTTGAGTGCTCTTTCAGAGTCCAGAACCATGGTTCTTTTGGCAATACACTCTCTTAATATCATAGCTTATTGGGGGGGTAATATGTGTGGGTATGTATGTATCTGTATGGTATATATGCATAGGTATGTGCAGGTATGTGCACAGAGCCCAAAGAAGTGTCAGGCATCCTGCTCTATCACTCTCTGCCTGATTCCTTTGAGGCAAGGTCTCTCCCTAGACCCGGAGTTCCTGCTCCAGAAGTCTGCTTTTTGACTAAATTAGTAGCCAGCAAGCCCCAGCAATCCTCCTGTCTCATCCTCTCTGTGCTGAGGTTACACACATGCATAGAACCATGCATGACTTGCTGTGTGACTGCTCAGATCTGAACTCTGGTCCTAATGCAGGAAGCATGTTTGCCCCCTGAGCCATCTCTCTAGTACTTAGCTTTTTACCTATAGATTCTGTCAATGAGATGATCCACAGCCATGCCCATGTTTCTTCTACAGACATGGTTTCCTAAGGAGTGAACCTTTGAATCCTCACTTCCATGTCTCTCATCTATCACCTAAAGGTTCATACGCCCTGAGCCTACCAGAATTATGTGGAAAATCACAGACTTATTTTCCTTAAGATGTTGATCCTATTTAAAGGAATGACTGAATGCCATGACCCCAAAACACCTTCAGCATCCTAACCTGTGTAGAGTTTTTAAGTGAGGATGAGAGTCATGTCTTTATTTTGGTCCATAACACAAGAACAAATCTGAAGTAGACTTTACTATTCAAAACACTTCTCAATTTTATCTATTTGGAAGCCAAAATTGTATACTTCCCAAATTTTTCAAGTCCCTGAAATTTTAGAAATTCTATTCCCTTTCATTTCTGCCTACATTCTGGCCAATTCTTCTCTGAACATACTGTTTCTTATAATACTTTGCCAGACACAGTAAGTAATAGCCAAACACATGCTAATGCTAATAGTGTTTTCCCATGTGATTAGCTTAAGTTACAGTTTTCTTAAGAATGTAACCTGAGATGCCTGGCTTTGGTAGGGTAAGGCTGAGATCCTAGTGGACAGCCTGAGAGGGTGGTTTGGACCTCCATTGGGGTAGCTACTCAGAGCTCAGCAGACCTCCAGAAAGTACGGGGGAGTGGGGTCTGGCCTCCCTCTGGCCTCCAACTACTAGAGTACCTGAGAACCCAGAAGACAGCCTGAGAGCCCTGGATCCTGCCTCCACGTGGTGGTGAGCTTCCCCTAGTTGTGCCATACCATCCCCATACCTGGGATTTTGTGAGGCCCCTCCTAAGACCCCAGGGCAGATCCGGCTTTGGTAGGGTAAGGCTGGGATCTGAGCAGATTGCCAGAGAGTGCCGAGTTCTGGCCTCCCTCTAGCCTCCTTCTGGCATAGGGTTTACAGTACAGGAATGCCTGAGAGACCCTGGATCCTGCCTCCACACGGTGAAGGAAGCCAGAGTGTACCTGACTGGAACCTGAATTGGGCTTCTGTAGGTACCCCTGAATAGCTGATCTGAAGCCATCAGTTCCCTCCAAAAAAACCTGAAAGAACCTGAACCCTGTGCCAACCAGCTTTACATAACCAATAAAGAAATTGGATCTAGGCACCCCATAATACAAACAGAAGCATACTTCAACTTAATTCTCATATCAGAATCTAACCAATATAGAAAGGATCTAGGCACCCCGATAATACAAACAGAAACATACTTCAACTTAATTCTCATATCAGAATCATAAACAACAAAAGAAATTCACATGCCAAAATCACAATGAAAGAATAACAAAATGGAAAGCCAAAACACTATATCCCCACCAAACTCCACCAATTCTGTAGAAGAGTTCTACAAGGAGAACCCCTTAGAGATAACCCAGGACACTGACTTTAAAAGAACAATCATAAACATGATCAAGGAATTCAATGAATTTAAAGAACACATGAACAAAATAATCAAAGATCTAAAGGAAGATGGGGATAAACTTCTACATGAACTCACAGAAGAGGAGAAACATTGAAGAAAACTCAGGCAGAAATGAAGAAGGAAGTGCAAAACCAAATAAGCCAACTTGAAACAACAGAGGAAAGCCTCACTGCTAGAATGAGTGAAATGGAAAACAGAATATCAACACTGCAGGATAAAGCTGAAGAATTGGACCACTCAAGCAAAGAGTATGGAAAATTTTAAAAAACACATGAATGGAATATGCAAGAGATGTGGGACACCATGAAAAGACCAAATCTATGGATCACAGGAATAGAGGAAGGAGAAGAATTTCAGGTTAATGGTGTTGACCAGATCTTAAATAGGATTGTAGAAGAGGATTTCCCAAAATTAAGGAAAGACATTCCCATACAAATGTCTCAGAAAAGAAATTCCCCGCAACATATCATAGTAAAAACAGTAAATGTACAGAACAAAGAGAGAATACTGAAAGCAGCAAAAGAAAAACAACAAGCCACATACAAAGGAAAGCCCATCAGAATTACAGATGACTTATCAATGCAAACTATGAAAGCCAGAAGAGCCTGGACCAAGGTATTTCCAGTTCTACATGACAACAGATGCCAGCCCAGAATACTATACCCAGCAAAAATGTCCATTATAGTTGAGGGGGAAAGAAAAATCTTCCATGACATGAAAGGCCTGAAGTAGGCTGAAAGAAATCATGTTCACCAAACCAGCCCTACAGAGAATACTTGAAACAACACAAAGGATGGAAGAAGGGAGCGAGTACACACAAAAAACTACAGAAAGAAAACAAAGAAAAGTATAATAACAGAAACACAAAATAAGGCCACAAACACAAAGAAATTAAATGACAGTATCTAATACACATCTTTCGATAATAACCTTAAATATCAATGGACTGAACTCCCCTGTCAAAAAACACAGGCTGCCTCACCTCCCTCTGCTTCCCTGGGCCTGCACGATCTGCAGGCCCCTCTGCAGGCCCAACTCGCAAGCCTCTCTCAGGGACCAACCCAGCTCAGTGAAGTCCCCAGGAGCCCTTGGGGCTGCTTAGATCGCCATCTTCCTTTGCATCTCTGGATGGTACAGCCACCAGCTGACCTAGCCCAGCATCTTTCCTTGGCCTGGCTCCCAGGCCAGTCCAACCCCCAAAATCCTGAGGCCAAAATCTTTCCTGGATGGATCCAGACCTTAGGAGAAAGCCTGAGAGCATCTGATCCTCATCTGACTTGGGCCTCTGTGGGAAATCCTGAAGAAAAAAACAACCCAGCCACTCCAATATAAAATCAAAAGAGAGAACTGGAAGCTTAGACAAACCACTTTGCATCTCTGGGTGGCATGGCCACCAGCTGCCCTAGACCAGCATCTCTCCTGGGACAGCCTCCCAGGCCAGGCCAACCTCCAAATTCCTGAGGCCAAAATCATTCTTGGAGGGATCCAGACCTTAGGAGAAAGGCTGAAAACATCTGACCATCATCTGAATTGGGCCTCTGTGAGAAATCCTGAAGACAAAAGCAATCTGGCCAATCCAATATAAAATCAAAGGAGAGAACCAGAAGCTTAGATGAACCAGCTCTTCATACCCAAAAAGTAAACTACAAAGACACATAAAGTTCAAAAAAAGAAGCAGAACTAAACTTGAAGGCCCGAGTATCACACAAGAAACTACAAAAGAAATTCACGTCAAAATCACAGAGAAAAAATAATAACATGAAAAACCAAAATAACATATCCCCACCAAACACAAATAGTCCTCTAGAGGAGCACAATGAGAACCCCTTAGAGATAATGCAGGTCACGGAACTCAAAAGAACAATGATGAATATGATAAAAGAATTCAGTGAATTTAAAGAACACACAAACAAGGTAATCATAGAGCTGAAGGAAGA